>NC_059125.1:71680539-71838039 GCF_020740685.1 Jaculus jaculus
ATACCATCACAAGGGGAAGGAGACCAACACAGAAAAAAATCAATGCCTACCAAATCAGAGAGCCAGAGCCTCAGAGGCCCCCAACACCTCATCACTGAAGCAGACCAAAAATGAACCCAACATGGCTCAGGGAAATTTTGCGGAAGAGGGGGATGGAAAGAATGTCAGAGCCACATGTTGGGTCATGATATGCAGAGACATTTATAGTACCAATAACTGTGGGCTAACTCCACAATGCACGACTCATATACTTCAACAATGAGGGGCTCATGGGGAGGGGGTAGGTCACGGATGAGCCTAATAATGGTACCAAACTGCCTGTACTTGTAGAATAGAAAACTAGTTAAAAAAAAAAAAGAATCCTTATGCTGATAATTTTGAATTTTTCTTATGGTAATGTTCATATATCTGTTTCTTTATTCCATTTAGGAATATCAGATACAATAAAAAGGATTAAGTGAGCCAAACATCACCTTTCATTTCTGCTTCTGGACTGCAAATGTAATATAACTAGCTACTTCCTGTCATAGCGTACCTGCCTTAATGGACTGTATGCTCATATTCTGAGACAAAATAATTTTTCCTTAAGTTGATTTTGTCAGGTATTTTATCACAGCAACAAGAAGAGTAACCAACACAACACACTTCCCTACCTTATTTGCTTTTTGTTTCAGTATGCAAAGTACCAGTCATCTCTCTTGCAGTTTATGGTAAGAGTTTCTCCACTCAGATTTACTGGAAAATCTGAAGATTTTTCAGTACTCTTAGGGAGCTGAATCCTCTATGTGCTTAAAGGAGTTAGCTAACTGAAGATGTTTTATGCTTGCTGTTCTAGAGTTCCACCCTAGTGTTGGTGATTCTGCAGCCTTCAAGTTGTTTTAAGAAGCTAAGATAATGGAACACTACCTAGTGTCTCTCTGTTGTCCTGCAGACTCTGGTGCACTTTGTTTTTAATCTCAAAGGCTATCAACCTGATGCCATAGTCTTGTAGTCCTTGGACTTAAAGGAAGACAACTGGTCTCTCAGCAAGTTCCATAAACACTATAACACTGGACATATATTCTACTGCTTTCTTTCCCCAAGGTGGAGATATTTATTTTCAATCATGTGAAGGAATTCTAGTGTGAATCTCCTAAATTTTCCTACTTGGCTTAAATACAGTTTTGCTTTTCACACACCTGGGGTGTAGTAACCCTATAACTGATTTCATAATTTTTCATAGAAACATGCAGTCTATGAATTATTCTTATATGCATGTTTCTTATGAGATTTAGGAATTTTATTCCATCATCTTGAAAATATCACTACTACTTTTTTTTTTCAAAGAACTGTCTAAACTTCAAATTATCAACCTAAAAGAAGCATTTCTTAAGTAGTGGAATAAAGTCTTCACAAATTCTTTTCCTCTAGACCAATGATTTTTCTGGCAAAAAAAAAAAAAAAATCAATGCAAGCAATGGAAAAAATGTTCAAATCTACATTTTTAGAACTCTAGAAATGAACCCTTTTCTTATCACATTTTGCACAGCATTTACTCCAAGAAAAGAAATATAGTTTAAAACATCCAGGCAAGATGACAGCTTAGAAGCCACATCTGAGTAAGTGGCTGGTTACAGTTAGGGAAACAAAAGGAACAGGAATGTTGTATCACTCAGCCAGCTGCTTCTGCTATCTTCATGATCCACTTGTATCTGACCACAGTGAATGGTTTCTCCATGATTGGACACATTACCTGCAGCTGTGGCCACTGCTGTCACTGCCATGAGAGATGCGGCCAGCATAACCACTATTCAGGGCAGTCTTAGAGGCCCATTCCAGTTAATTTTACAGAGACTGTATTGCTGGGGATCTTATGGAAAGAACCCATAGAAACTTCCAAAAAAGCAATGCATGAAACTAAGATACAGTTTTTGAAAGGACAAACAAAATTGATATACCCTTAGCTAAATTAACCAAAAGTATGAGAGAGAAGATTCAAATTTATAACATTAAAGATAAAAAGCAGGACATCTCAACAAATAGCAATAAAACTCAGAAAATCATAAGGTCATACCTTAAATGAACCATATTCCACTAAACTGGATAATTTAAAAGAAATGGATAAATTTAAAGATGTGTGTAACTTATCAAAGTTAAAAAGAAGTGAGATAAATAATTTGAACAGCTCTATAACAAAGAATATAGGATCAATCATTTTAAAAAAGACTCACAACTAAAAATGACCAGATGGGATCACTACATTCTACCAGACCTTTAAAGAAGAACCAGTACTTCTCAAAATATTCATAAAATAGAAAAGAGAGAACTATTTCCAAACTCTTTTACATAGCCATTATTATGCTGATACCAAAGTCATACTAGTGAAGGATGAATAGCATAAGACCTCTCTGAATTTTTTATGGATAAACAACCTAAATATCCAGAAGTTTGATGACTTTTAGACTGGCTCTATAAGAAATACTAAGAGAAGTCCTTCCAGATAAAATAGAAGGAAACTAGCCAGTAATTCATATTCATATGAAGAAATAAAAAGCATTTGTGAGCAAAACAGGAAGAATGAATAAAACTTAACAGGGAATCAGAGATCTATAGGATGGCATACAAGGTATTAGCAATTTGGAAGAAGAGAAAGAGTATTCTACATAGAATAGCATTCAAGAACAACCATAACAGGTCATGATCTTCCTTTTTTTTTTTTTCTTGGTTATATGAGCATATCTTAATTTTTCATTTGCTTTGAAGCACTTTACTAGACATCAACCAAGTTTGTGTTAATGAATGCTTGTTAAATTTTTATTTCTCAGAATTTTTACATATATTAAAATGTATTTTGGTCCTTAAGGTTAACAGTAATATGTTGACTCAAAGATCCAATGTATTTCCAAAAGAACATGAATCACGTAAGGAAAATTAACCTACTGCCTTTGATTGCAGCTGAAAGATCTGAGGCAAGAACAATATGCATGTAGATGGTACCATACTACTTGATAATCAACCAAATTAAGGAGTCAAATCATCCCAGCAAACAAAAATAGGAATTTTGAGATCCTGCAACTAAGATACAATGGTCATTTATTTTCCTAATAAAGTTACTGCTCTTAAAAACAAACAAACAAACAAACAAAAGTATTTTGGGGCTGGAGGGATGCCTTCAAAGCCAAAAGACCCAGGTTTGATTCCCCAGGACACATGTTAGCCAGATGCACAAGGGGGTACATGCATCTGGAGTTTGCTTGCAGTGGCTGGAAGCCCTGGAGTGCCCATTCTCTCTCTCTCTCTCCCTCCCTCCCTCTTTCTCTGTCAAATAAATAAATAAAATAAAATATTGAAAAAATTAAGAAATGTATTTGGATCATATTTCCTATTACAAACACACACTCTCTTTCATACCCCTCCTACTCTCACTGAACCCTTTCTTCTCAACAAGTCCATATCCTACTGAAGATATATATACATGTATATCTTCAGCAGGTATATATCTTCAGCAGGATATATAGTAGATTTGCCAAGAGTGGTGGCACACACTCTCAAGCTCAGAACATGAGAGAATGGCTGTGAGTTCAAGACCAGCATGGGCTACTGAGCTCCAGGTCAAACTGGGATACAGTGAGACCCTGCTTCAAAAAAAATTCTAAAAAAAGAAATGTTATTTTAATGTTTTATGTGTGTGAATAGGGGGATGCGTGAGTGAGTATAGGCTACGAGGAATAAGAGGAGGAATAAGAGATGATGGAAAAGTGGAAGAGACAAAAGGAAATATGTAATACATGTAATAGGAAAGTAGAAAGGAGGCTATGATATGGAGAGGGCACAAGGATAACGGGGAGGGTGAAAACAGTGAGAAGAAAAACAATAGAGGGATGGTTTAGTAGTTAAGGTGTTAAGGACCCAGGTTCTATTGCCCAGGACCCACATAAGCCAGATGCACAAGGTGGCACATGTGTCTGGAGTTCTGTTTGCAGTGGCTAGAGTCCCTGGCATGCCCATTGTCTCTCACTTTCTGTCTCTGTCTCTGTCTGTCTCTAAAAAAAATAAAATAAAAATTTGCTTGTAGGGGATAGAGAGATGGATTAGCTGTTAAAGTGCTTGCCTGTAAAGCTTAAGGACCATGGTTTGAATCCCCAGAACCCTTGTAAGCAAGGTGGTGCATGCATCTGGAGTTTGTTTGCAGTGGCTAGAGGCCATGGTGTGCCCATTCTCTATCTGCCACTTTCTCTCTCTCCCTTCCACATAAATAAATAATTTTTTAATTCCTTGAAATAAAACATAATGAAACCCAATTCATTTTGTGATAACATAAGATAAAAATTTAAAAAGGAAGCAAAAATCAGTCAAGATAAAGGATTAGATAAACATGAAAATAGTCTAAATATATTATTGTTTGTAGCATAGAAGAATTAAAATAAGCCAGGCGTGGTGGTACATGCCTTTAATCCTAGCACTTGAGAGGCAGAGGTAAGAGGATCACCATGAGTTTGAGGCCACCTTGAGACTTCATAATGAATGCCAGGTCAGCCTGGGCTAGACCAAGATCTTGCCTCAAAAAAAAAAAAAAAAAAAAAAAACAAGGATAAGAATTAAAACAGTATAGTAGAAAATACCAGGAAGGAAATATATGAGAAATAAAGAAAGGGGGCTGGAGAGATGACTTAGCAGTTAAGTATTTGCCTGTGAAGCCTAAGGACCCGGTTCGAGGCTCGATTCCCCAGGACCCACGTTAGCCAGATGCACAAGGGGGCACATGTATCTGGAGTTCATTTGCAGAGGCTGGAGGCCCTGGCATGCCCATTCTCCCTCTCTCTCTATCTGCCTCTTTTTCTGTTAAATAAATAAATAAATAAATAAATAAATAAATAAATAAATAAAAGAAACAAGGAAAGGAAGTAATAAAATAAAATATGAATACTATAATATCAAAATAATATTATATATACATCAATGAAATGCTTGAGTTTAATACCAGGAATTAGCAGAATTTTTTTTAATTTTTATTTATTTGTTTGAGAGTGACAGACAGAGGGAGAGAGAAAGAGAGAGAGCGCGAGAGAGAGAATGGGCACACCAGGGTCTCCAGCCACTGTGAACAAACTCCAGATGCATGCATGTGCCTCTTTGTGCATCTGGCTTACGTGAGTCCTGGGGAATTGAGCCTCAAACCAGGGTCCTTAGATTTCACAGGCAAGTGCTTAACCACAAAGCTATCTCTCTAGCCCCATAGCAGAAAATTTTAATGCATGATCGAATTACATGATGTGGCAGTTACCTTCTCATTGGGACAAAACACCTGACTAGTACCTTCTAGGAGGAAAGGGTTCATGTCAATTTACAATCTCTAGAAGAAGGCTTCATCGTGGCAAGGAAAGCATAACATGAGGATGAGAACAGAGGGAAAGAAGTAGCCTAAGTGAGCTATCTCTGACATAGAGAGATGGGCCATAACACCCCAAAGTCTAACTCAAGACTTATCCAGTAAGGCTCCACCTTACAAATTCCCACCAGCTAGGGACCAAATATTCCATCACATGAGACTACGAAGGACATAGTACTCAAACCACCACATTATGCCTCTGGTCCCATGAGATGATTATATCATGATACAACATGTATACTGCCCAACTTTAAAAGACACCATGAGGGCTGGAGAGATGGCTTAGCAGTCAAAGCACTTGCCTACAAAGCCAAAGTACCCAGGTTTGACTCCCCAGGACATGCACAAGCCAGATGCACAAGATAGTGCATGTGTCTAGAGTTTGTTTGTAGCTTCTGGAGGCCCTGAAGTGCACATTCTCTCACTCCCCTTATAAACAATAAAAAAAGATAAAAGATAAAAGACAACAAGGAGCTGAAGAGATGAATCAGTGGTTAAAGGCACTTGATTGAAAAGCCTGACAGCAGAGCTTCAATTACCTAGTACCCATGTAAAGCCAGATGGACAAAGTGGCACATGTATCTGGAATGTTTTTGCAGTGACAAGAAGCCCTAGCATGTCTGCCCTCCCCCTCCACCCTTCCTCTTGCCCTCTCTCCCTCCCTCCCACCCTCCCTCCTCTCTCTTTCTCTCCGCCCAAAATAAATAAAAATAAGACACTATAGACTTTACTAATCCTAACACTGTCCAAAAGTCCAAATTCTAAAATGTCATCTGAGACTTAAGACAGTCTCTTAACTGCAAGTCCTCTAAGTTTAAAACACAAGTTGCATACTTTCAACACGTAATGGCACAGAGTTAACATTCTCATTCCAAAAAGGAATAATGAGAACATAACAAGGAAGATTGGAACAATGCAATACTGAAAGCCAGCAGGGCAAATGTCAAATCTTATAGCCCCATGTCTGACATCTGAGACCCACAACAAAACTTCTGGGATCAAAATCATCCTGTTAGCCTCAGCTGCTTGCTTCCTGGGCAGATACATCTGAGCCACAGTGAACAGCTTTATCTTCTGGCTGTCCCATAGTCCTGGCATCTCCAAAGTTCTTGGGCCTCCACTGCAATCCATGGCTCATCTTCAGTATTCCATACCATGGTCTCCATTCAGGGACTATGATCTTGTTCTATATTGATTGGGACCATCTCAAAAAAAAAAAAAAAAAAACAGGTTGCAAATCAAATTGCCCTCTTTTTCTTGCATTTGTCATGCTTCCAAAACCAGTACCAGGTGGATGAGGTTGCCAAAATTTGTTAATCCAGGGGGAAATAAAGCTGACTTTAAAGAGTATGGTTTAAATTTTTTAAAAGTTCCCATATTTTCAGGTGTTTTTGATTAAGTTTGCTACTTAGTCCTCAGCTTCGACCATTTGGGAGGTAGAGCCCAGAGTTGGGCCTTAATATGGAGTCATAGCTGTAGGTATGTGTTCAAAGTTAACTTGTAGTCACTGGTGCTGGCTGTTCTCTCTCTGCTATGGATGTATGAGTAAGTGAGCCATATTCTTCCAGCATGATTAAGCTTCTCCTGAAAACTAAATCTGCAATAAGCCCTTTCTTCCAATAAGCTACTTCTAGTTATGTACAGCAATGAAAAAATTAACTGTAGCAAGGAGCAAGAAATTTCTTCAGCAGTCTTTCTTCAGTCTCACTGCTTTAAAAACAGTCATCTACTTCTACTATCTCAATCCAGAGCATCTGGCTCAATCTCAATGGTAGTAATCTTTTAAACAATTGCAGCCAAAGCAGCTACAGTTTCTGGAAACTGAGAGCAGAGATTTTCAATTCACCTTCATGTCTTTCTATACCAAACATTAAATCTTTCATATCATTCTGCTCATGCCAGTCCATTACTTCTTTCATTTTCTCTTTATAAACTTTTTAAAATGTTTATTGTTATTATTATTATTAACAAGATGTTTCATATGGATATATCATTTGTTGGTACACTCTTTTCTCTCATCCCTGCCCCCATTCTGTTGGGGACACTGATCAGTGGGGTTTCAGGTATTCCCCATGGGATGGAGTTTATGCATTATGTTCTCCAACATGAAGCTCTCACTAGTCTTTGGCTAAAAGAAGGATTACAAACATCAATTTCTCCCTAAATTAATAATGCTTATCCTATTCAAACTATGTTGACTTCACTCTCCATTGCAGAATCTGTTCTTTTTTCAGAGGGTAGCAAGACCAGAGGAGATAAACTACACCTCACTCTTCAGCCAAGCCACAGATGAATCCACAGAGGAATGGGGAGATGAGTAAGAATGCTATTTCCATTCTGTTCCTTATAATCAGTGCCAGGATAGAGGAGAGTATCCCTGAAGATACTCAACACCTACCAAAATAGAGATCCTGTCCACTACTTCTAATTTCAACTTCAGAGAAAAGTTCTCAGGACACTGTTTGAATGCTGCCAAACTTTCTACTAGAATATCACATGAACAGCTTCTAGCCCAGACCAGACAAAGTCCTCCTTTCCCTCTGAAACATCATAACCTGAACCTTTTCACTGTTCACCCTTCTCTCTGCATTTAGGTCTCTAAAATTCTCAACATGGTCCATCAAGCTTTGCTTATAGTGCTGCAAGGTTTCTCTAGTCAAGTAGTCAAGTTTCAAATAGTTCAATATTCTTCCAGCAACTACTCCCAAAAGACAAAAAAAAACAAAAAAAACAAACAAACAAACAAAAAAAAAAAACCAGAAAGCCAGCCTTATTGTAGCATAGGCTCCACTCTTTGGTACCATTTTTTTTTTTTTTTTACAGTTACCTTATCTTGACCAGAAACAGCTTATAGAAATAAAGGGTTTATTGCATGCTTACAGTTTCATGGGGAAGGTTCATCATGGCAGGAAAAGCATAGCACAAGAAAGAGATCAGATGAACAAAGTAGTCTAATTGAACTAACTTGGGCAATGGGAGCTGGGCTATATTACCCTAAAGTTTTCCCCCCAGCAACACATATTCCCTATCAAGACTCCACCTCCCAAATTTTCACCTGCTTGTGATCAAGTATTCAATAAACACAAGGCTATCGGAGAGATCTCATTCAAAGCCCCATACATAGTTTGTAAGAAACATATTTTAGGGCTAGAGCGATGACATAGCCATTAAGGCACTTGCCTGCAAAGCCACGGGACCAATGTAAGCTAGATGCACAAGGTGGAATATGCACCTGAACTTTGTTTGCGGTGACTAGATACCCTGGAGCACCCATTCTCTCTGTGTTCCTGTTTGTGCCTCTTTCTCTCAAATAAAAAATACTTTAAATTCTGACAAAAAGATGAAATGAGGGCTAGAGAGATTACTCAGCAGTTATGATACTTGCTTACAAAGCCTAACAGTTTGGGTTCAATTACCCAGTACCCACCTAAAGCCTATGAACAAAGTACTGCATGCATATAGAACTAATTTGCAGCAGATAGAGGCCCTGATGTGCCCATTCTCTCATTCACTTGTTATCTGTTTCTGTCTGTTTGTGACTAACTTAAAAAAATAAAACTATGATCTACAGGTTCCACATAATTTTAATAAAATTTCATTATGTTACTTTTTTGCTATCTATAAACTCAAAAATAGAAGAGGTAAAAGCTTATAATAAGTTATGCAATTCTGCTGGAGGAAACATTATTTAACTTCAATGCTTACTACAAACAAAGCCACTCTAATCAATGTATCGTGGTACTGGTGAGAGAACTTGCAAGTACAGAAAGGTAACAAAATGGAAAGCACAGAAGTAAGTCCATAGCCACATGATCTTTGACAAAGAAGAATAAAAATGAAAGAAGAAACAAATGGTGATCCAAATACAGGAAAATAAATAGAGACAGAAACCTTAGACTTTCATGAAATTAACTCAAAATGGGACATAAGATAGCATATAAAATACAAATTTGGAAACTCATAGGAGATAAGCTAAGAGAATTTTGAGATGATTTTGAATATAGGAGGAGTTTTTACATGCAACAGTAAAGCCAGATTTAACTGAAATGAAAAACTTATACTCTGTAATAAACAATCTCAAAGAATGAAAAGAAAAACAGAGATCAGAAAAAAAAGATGCAAAATACAAATTTCAGGGACTTAACAATTTAAAAATAAACTGACTTTGGGCTGAACAGATGGCTTTGTAGTAAAATTGTTTGCCTGCAAAGCCAAAGGATCCCGGTTCAACTCTCCAGGACCCATGTAAGCCAGATGCACAAGGGAGCGCATGCATCTGGGGTTTGTTTGCAGTGGCTGGAGGCCGTGGCACACCCATTCTCTCCCTCTTTCTCTCTCTCAAATAACTAAATAAAATATATTTATAGGGCTGGAGAGATGGCTTAGCGGTTAAGCGCTTGCCTGTGAAGCCTAAGGACCCCGGTTCGAGGCTCGGTTCCCCAGGTCCCACGTTAGCCAGATGCACAAGGGGGCGCACGCGTCTGGAGTTCGTTTGCAGAGGCTGGAAGCCCTGGCGCGCCCATTCTCTCTCTCTCCCTCTATCTGTCTTTCTCTCTGTGTCTGTCGCTCTCAAATAAATAAGTAAATAAAAATTTTAAAAAAAAAGAAAAACAAGCAAACAAACTAATAAATAAATAATGCAAAAAATATATATTTATAAAAAAGCAAACTTAAAAAAATAACCTAATTTTAAATTTTAAAAGAGCTGAACATGGGCCCAGTGCCAGAAAAGAATGGAACTGATGTCCCACTGAGCCTTCCAAAAATCACATCTCTTTTTTTTTTTTTCTGTTACATGCCTTTAATGACCTCTGGGTCAATACTGCAGATTTAAAAGAAAATACTAAAAACTAAGTTTGGTGGCTAATACCTATAACCCAAGCACCTGGAAGGCTGAGACAGGAGGATCACCAATAGTCTGAGGTCAGCTTGAGCTATAGAGTGAGACATTGTCTCAAAATATCATAATATTCACACCCTTAACTTGCTTTCTAAGTAGTTTTAATAGAAGTAATTGCATAGCATGATTTTTAGTCTTAATTGGCACTTTTTAAGTAATTGGAGACTCAGGAAGGAAATGTCTCATTCCAGGACTATAATGTATGCAGTATTTGTGTGCATAAATACTGTACCTGGTGTCCAAGGTGCAAGGTGTCAGAGAGGACTGCCTTTCTACTCAAAATTGTCTTGCTTCTTTCACTGTGCAAAGTTGTCCGATATACCTAAAAAAGATCTGAATCTTGACAAAGATTATATACCCCCTGTTTTGTTTGGATATAGTTTGAGTCCTTCAAAAGAACTTTTTCATTGAAGGCATGGTCCCCATAAGTGTACCTTTAAGACACAGGACACAGGCAGTGTGGTAGTTTGAATAGATGGCCCCCAATATATTCAATATATTCAATGTTTTATTATCGTTTGTAATATAGATCTGCAGCCACCTGAGAGGAGGAGGTGTTACTGGGATCTAGCCCTAAAGTGTGGTGGTGGATTTGAAAATCCAATCTGAAGATATGCAAAGTGCCTAGGCCTGGAGTTCCTGAAGTGTGCTTTGCATTGTTTTTTTGTTTTGTTTTGTTTTTGTTTTTCTTCCTCTCTGTGTGTGTGTTCAGTCCTATAAGAGCAGGCCAACTTTTTTTTTTTTAATTTATTTATTGGACAGCGACAGACACAGAGAGAAAGACAGATAGAGGGAGAGAGAGAGAATGGGCACGCCAGGGCTTCCAGCCTCTGCAAATGAACTCCAGACGCGTGCGCCCCCTTGTGCATCTGGCTAACGTGGGACCTGGGGAACCGAGCCTTGAACCGGGGTCCTTAGGCTTCACAGGCAAGCACTTAACCGCTAAGCCATCTCTACAGCCCAGGCCAACTTTTGACATGGTGGAAATTCTCCTGTATCTGCAAGCTTCAAATAAATATCCCTTCCTCCATAACTGTGCCTGGTTTGGAGATTCACCTCAGCGACCTGAAGCTGTTTGCTACAGGCAGATATTAGGTCATTGGTAGTGTAAAGCAATTCATGTGTAACTGGGTAATTTTTTGTCCTATCTTTTGAGGTCTCACAAGCCATTTGTTATAAAAGAATCAAACCTGACATTTCCAGTTCCTTCTATGTTTGTGGCTTGAAATAAAAACATGTCTTTGTTTCCATATGAACTGTACTATCTGCCATTCACTATGAGCTAATGGTATCACCACATGTCATACCCCTGAGTATCTAAAACTGAACTAAAATAAACCTGTTTCATAAAGTAATATATTTCATGTATTTTGTTATAAAGTTGGGAAGCTGGCTAATATACACGTGGAGGATGAACATATATATTCTTAGTATCATTTTATCAAGGAATCACAAATTAAAGCAATATGATACTACTATAAACTGACTGGAATGACAAAAATACAAAGCACTGACAAGGATGTGGAACAATAGAAAGTCTTATCCACTGATGGTGAAAATACAGCCAATAGCAGCCAATTTTTCAGTTTCTTGCAAAACTAAGCATAATCTTATCTATGATTTAGTCATCACACTTTGTTGTACACCTAATTGAAACAAAAATTATGACCCTACATACAAAAATAGATACAGATGATTATAGTAGCTTTGCTCATAATTACCAAAACTTGGAGGACTTCAGTAGTAGGTTGCTGAATGAACTGTGCTACATAAAGACAATAGGATATTATTTAGCACCAGAAGGCTTCTTTCGTTATATTTAGGCAGTGATAAGTTTGAATCCAGGGCCACATACATACTAGGCAAGTGTTCTACCATTGACTTAAATCCCCATCACCTCAGCAGTATAAGAAAAGAGGTCTCAAATCAAGCAAAACCATGAAGGGGACATAAATGTATATTGCCAAGTGAAATAAGTCAGTCTGAAAAGGTTTCACACTGTGTGATTCCAATTATATAACTTTCTTCAAATGACTACACTGTTTGACAATAAAAAAAAGTTGGAGTCAGGTGTGTCAAGAGGCAGAGATAGG
Organism: Jaculus jaculus; assembly: GCF_020740685.1. Classification (NCBI taxonomy): domain Eukaryota; kingdom Metazoa; phylum Chordata; class Mammalia; order Rodentia; family Dipodidae; genus Jaculus; species Jaculus jaculus. Next base: position 71,692,901 of record NC_059125.1, read on the forward strand.
AGGATCGCCATGAGTTTGAGGCCAGCCTTAGATGACATAATGAATTTCAGGTCATCCTGGGCTACAATAACACCCTATCTCGAAAAACAAAAAAATTAATCAGTGATTTTTGCAGGGTTGTTTTTTTTTTTTTTTTTTTTTTTGCCAAGGGGCAAGATTATAGTTGAGACAAAGTGGAATTTTATGGCATTGAAACAACTCTAGGCTGGAAATATACCTCTGTGATAAGAGTGCTTCCCTAGCATGTATAGTGCCCTGGGTTCATTCCCCAGTACTACACACACACACACACACACACACAAAAAAAACAACCTGTAACCACTCCACAAATGGCAAGATGCATTTGTCCAAACCCATAAAACAAAAATCATCAAAGGCAAACACTAGGCTTCTGAGGGTACCTCAGTGATAGAATTTTTTCCAGCATATAGGAAGCCTTTTATTTGATTTCCACTAATATAAAAAAGTGTCCACTAATGTAAACTATTGCAGACATTGGGTGATGATACATCTACTATAACAAATGTACCATTCTATTGCAGAATGCTTGTAGTAGATATAATGTCAAATATATGGGGAAAGAGTCATATAGGGACTTGATTTTCACTCATATTTTCCTAAGAAAATAAAACTTTCTGGAAATAAATCATTAGAAATTATTGTCTATCACACTCTCCAAGGCTCAAGGCCCATTGTGAAAGAAGTGATATAAACAATATAATTGTCAGAGGAAGGAGAGCAGTGCTTCCAATACTGTATTCCAGACATAAAGGGCCAACGTATTTGTGACCTCAAAGTAGCTGATGCTACCTATACAAGACCTGCGTAATAGAAGGGGAAAATGATGGCAACAGTATAAATCAGGTGCTACTTGGAAAGAAAAAGGGATTCAGTGAAGGTGGGTAGAGAAGGAGAAAAAGGGAAAATTGTGGGATGGAATTTTGATCATAGTATACTGTGTGTATGTAGGGAAGCTGTCAATAAAAAGTTAAAGAAATAAAATAGAAAAAAATATTTTAGGGGGTTAAAAATATATTTTTAAAAAATTAAATTATTAATTTATTAGTATTTCTATATATGTTAAGCATTCAACAATTTAAATATAAAATTAAGAAAATTCTAACTATAACATCAAAATAATAAATTTCTTAATAATACATATATAAACATCAACCTTATACTTCAAAATTTATAAAATAGTGTAAAAATAAATTTAAACTTACTAAAAAAAGTGGAAGGACATACATGTTCATGCGTCAGAAGTCTAACATTGTTCAGATGAAAATAAATTCAAATTGATCTATAAATTCAACAAAGTACCTATAAAAATCGTAGGTAGTGTCATGCCTAATTAATAGTCTGATCCTAGAATTAACAAGAAATGCAAAATACCCAATATAGCTAAAGCAATCATGAAAATGAAGAACAAAGTTAGAATGTCCATGTCTCTTGATTTTAAAACTTAGTAAAAATGACAGCAATGATGAATATGGTATTGTATGAGGCATGATATATAAACCAATGGAATAGAATTACAACTGTGTACAGTAAACTGATTTATTTATTTATTCATGAGCAGAGACATATAGAAAAAAGAGAAACAGACATGAAGGGGGTTGTAGAATTGGCATGTCGGGGCCTCTAGCCATTGCATAAGAACTTCAAACATGTGCCACCTTGTACATCTGGCTTACATGGATACTAGGGAATCAAACCTGGGTCCTTTGGCTTCACAGGCAAGGGCCTTAAACTCTGAGCCATCTCTCCAGCCCAGTGAACTTATTTTTAAGAAATGTTCATAGACAATTCAATGCAGAAAGAATAGTCTTTTTCAAAAAATGGTGCTGAAGGCTGGAGAGATGGCTTAGCAGTTAAGAGGCTTGCCTGCAAAGCATAAGGATCCAGGTTCAATTCTCCAGGTCACATGTAAGCCAGTTGCACAATGTGGCACATGTATCTGGAGTTCATTTGCAGTGGCTAGAGGCCCTGGCATGCATATTCTCTCTCTCTCTTTCTCTATCTGTCTCAAATAAATATTAAAAAAATGGTGCTGAGGCCATTGAGTATCCACACTAAAGTTTGATCCCCAGATCACATTATCCACCCAAATTTACTGGACGTAAGAATATATATCTCAGAGAAAACATACAAGCACATTAGCACATTTTCATTAACTTGGATAAGGCAATACTTTCTCAGATTATCCAAAATTACAAGTGAGTAAAAAAAAAAAATTAAGGTGGATAGCATCAAAATTAAAAAAGTCTGTGCCTTGGAGGACACTATGAAGAAAGTGGAATAAACAAGTTAATGAAAGATCTAAGTGGGGTCAAGGGAGCAGGGAAAGAACACAGAAAAAATTGAGTGACAGCACAATTTGTAAATTATTTTATAAACTTTTCTTATGTGGGACTTACATATGTCACAGTATAAAAAAATTACAATGTATTAATTAAAAGATAATCCAATTTTTAAAAGCAGAATGTAGGGCTAGAGAGATGGCTTAGTGGTTAGGCGCTTGCCTGTGAAGCCTAAGGACCCCAGTTCGAGGCTCAATTCCCCAGGACCCACTTTACCCAGATGCACAAGCGGGCACATACATCTGTTTGCAGTGGCTGGAAGCCCTGGGACGCCTTTTCTTTCTGTATATCTGCCTCTTTCTCTCCCTGTCTGTAACTCTCAAATAAATAAATAAATAATGAACAAAAACTATTCTAAAAACAGAATGTAAATATACATTTCTCCAAACAAAATATATAAATGAACACTAAGCACCTGTGCAGACATTCAACAGAATTGGTCATTCAGTAGATGCAAATCATAGCTACAATGAAATAGAACTTCATATTTGGTAGGATAGCTATACATTAGAAAATAGATAACATGGTTTGACAAGAAGGTGGAATAATTAGAAGCTCATATATTGTTGGTGGTATTAAAAGGGTACAGGCACATTGAAAAAGTGTGATAATTCTTCAAAATGCCCAACAGAGAACTAATATATGAGTCAGACTTCCACTTCTAGGGGTAATTAAAACATATACTCACCCAACATGTTGTAAACAGATGTTCATTACAGTGTCATTCATAATAGCCAAATATAGTAACAGTCCACATGTTCATGGAGTGGTGAATTCAAAGGGGGGGCTGCAGAGATAGTTTAGCTGTTAAGGTGCTTGCTGCCAAAGCCAAAGGACTCACATAAGCCAGATGCACAAGGTAGCACATGCCTCTGGAGTTCATTTGCAGTGGGTAGAGACCATGGAGTGCCCATTCTCTCTATATATCTGCCTCTTTCCCTTTCTCTGTCTCCATCTCTTAAATAAATGAATAAATTTTTTTTAAGTTTTTTTTAAATTTATTTATTTGAGAGTGACAGACACAGAGAGAAAGACAGATAGAGGGAGAGAGAGAGAATGGGCGTGCCAGGGCTTCCAGCCTCTGCAAATGAACTCCAGATGCGTGCACCCCTTTGTGCATCTGGCTAACGTGGGACCTGGGGAACCGAGCCTCGAACCGGGGTCCTTAGGCTTCACAGGCAAGCGCCTAACCACTAAGCCATCTCTCCAGCCTGAATAATTTTTTTTTAATTCTTTTGTTCTTTTTTAAATTTATTTGAGAGTGACAGAGATAGAGAGAGAGGCAGATATATAGAGAGAGAATGGGCACGCCAGGGCCTCCAGTTAAGGCAAACAAACTCCAGACGCGTGTGCCCCCTTGTGCATCTGGCTAATGTGGGTCCTGGGGAATCGAGCCTCCAACTGGGGTCCTTAGGCTTCACAGGCAAGTGCTTAACCATTAAGTCATCTCTCCAGCCCTAAATAAAACATTTTTAGAAAATTTTTTTTTTAATTTTTTATTTATTTATTTGAGAGCGACAGACACAGAGAGAAAGACAGATAGAGGGAGAGAGAGAATGGGCGCGCCAGGGCTTTCAGCCTCTGCAAACGAACTCCAGACACGTGCGCCCCCTTGTGCATCTGGCTAACGTGGGACCTGGGGAACCGAGCCTCGAACCGGGGTCCTTAGGCGTCACAGGCAAGCGGTTAACCGCTAAGCCATCTCTCCAGCCCAACATTTTTAAAAATAAAAATATAAAACAAATGGGCTTGACCTTTTGCCTCTCATTACTCCCCAAACATGAGTTTTCAAGTAGGATCTGTTCATATCCATTCAAAGGAACATTATTTAGAAGGAATGAAATACTGAAACATACTATAACAGGATGAACATTGAAAGCATACTAACTGGTAAAATCAAATTACAAAATACTACATATTATATGATTCCATTTATATGAAATATCAAAATAGGCACATCTACATACAGAATGGAGATCAATGATTGTCTAGGGTCAGAAAGTTTGGGAGCAAATGGAGAGTAACTGCTAATGCATATAGTGTATATTTACATAGTGAATAAATTATCTAAAATTAGATAGTAAGCATTGCTTGTGTAACCCTGTGAATATATTAAAACTGTTCAATACTATATTTTAATCAAGTTGGTGTTAGTATCTGTCGTGATGTCCCCAAAAAGCCATTTTAACTTTTTTTAGAAATCTGGTTTACTTATTGTTTGGACATTCAACTCTTTTAGCCCCAAACATTCCAATGTAATAATATTTGCATTTTGCAGTGAAAGAAAGGTAGGGATTTTGGGTACAAACTGCAGGTTCTTTGACTAGACCAAGAGGAAGCTAAAGAGGGCCAGTTCCTGGGAAAGAAATTGCATCCTACTTAGAAAACTCATGTCTGAGGAATAATCAGAAGCATGGATAATCAGAAGCAGAATGAAGAAAAGAAACTTCTCTTCTCTCTGCCTCTGTACCTTAGAGAGGCCACTGCCACAGAAGCGGCATGATAGTGTGATGCTACTTTTTTTTTTTTTTTCTTTAGTGGACCTGGGTTTCACAGAGCTTCCAACCTGCAAAGTTTTTGTGACATAATATGGTAAGGACACACCATAAATCAAGCAAAGGACTTGTGAAGACAGTAGTGCTACAGCCCACCTACCTGGTTCCATTACTACCACCTTGTGGCAGCAATCATTATAGCAATTAAAGCTAACAGAACTTCAACTGATTTGAGTGGACTTTCTACTGCTTCCTGAGGCATCAATGATTTAGTCAATCCCTTTACTTTTACTGATTAGACTCCCTTGCTTTCACAGAAGGCTATAAAACATTTTATGCAAGCAGGGTGTGTGTTCAAGGTTTTTTGTTATCGAAATATTCAAAGAATCATGGCCATCTTTTGTAAACCAGCTAAAACAGACTATATCAAATAAACAGACTCATGAAAATAATCTGAAATAGAGCTGGGAGTGGTGGCACACGCCTTTAATCCCAGCACTTGGGAGGCAGAGGTAGGAGGATCACTGAGAGTTAGAGGCCACCCTGAGGCTCCATAGTGAATTCCAGGTCAGCCTAGAGTGAGACCCTACCTTGAAAAACCAAATAAATAAATAAATAAAATAAAATAAAATAAAATAAAAATAAAAAATAATCTGAAATAAACCACCACAAAATGATAATTATCTTCAATGGTAAAATTATGGGTAATTTTTCTTGCTTTTGCACAATTCAACATGTATAAAAATCATGGACCCACATTCATTTTAATTTCAAAGATGACAATTATGAGAAATAGTTGGTAATAAGGAATTGCTGCTGCTGATATGGAACCTGCCAAAACTACTTCATGCTACTATGGAATATAAAATCATTTAAAATATCCCAAGAATGGTTGGGAAACTACAATAATATTACTTAGGATTTCCACAATCTATATCCAGTCTGTCAAATATTCAAGCCTGTGAATGTTATGAAGAAAAGACAAAGAAAGAAGCAAAAACTCTGAAGACTTGCAGTTACCCTGCTTGCATATTTAGAACGAGGTGCTTACTATTATTTGATCTAGAAGCCTTTCCTTTCTATAAAGCAATTGATTTGACAGTAGCAAGGATATTTTATGACTTAAGATTCCCAATTTTGGGAATCCCACCCATTTTTCTCTAGGAATATATGCACTAATTTCAGTAGAACAGGAATTGAGGAACTCTAAAGAGTATTGCCACTCAGTTTGCTGTTCTCAAGGAAAATTAATAAATAGCATACTGACACTTGCACAATTATCCAAGAAACTTTCATGGCCTTGGCCAAAGATGTTACAGCTAATAAAGATATTTCAAGATCTTATATGAGCTGACCAATGACTATCTCCTGTACCTAGATATCTCACCCTCTAATATTGACCCTTGACTTTTAAATCTTATATCCAATATGCCAAAAATTAAGAGGATTAATATCCAGGCTTATTGTCAACAGGTCCACATAGCTTTCTGAAATACAATTTTTGTGTTCCTAGATCCAAGAATTTATTCTTTCAGACTAATGACATAATCAATGGGAGGTGCCTTACATAGTCATTATATTATGATTAACACTCTAAAGGTAGTACTACTACTATCACTGGCATCCTAGAAAACCGGTTCATTAGAAACATCAATATGAAATTGTTTTCAAACTTTATTTGGAGGGACCTGACAAGAAACACATGGTATCTCAAAGAAGTCAGTTTTCACAAGAATTTAGGACCAAACAGTCCTTGGCTATGTACAGACAGAAGTCTCTCAAAATCCTTTTGATTAAGAGCCCTAAAACAAGAGTCACTACAATAATCTGTTTTCCTACCTTCTTTTTAAAAAACATCTTTTTCCATTAAAGATTCATTGTTAGAAAGGGTTACATAACAATTCTTCCCCTTATCTCAATTTAGGAAGTTAAAAAGATGAATGAAGCTTTATGCAAGTACATTTATATCCAATAGGAAGATAAAGATAGAATCTTTTCTCCTGGCCTATGCTAAACAAAGTTGGACCTTAGCTAAGAGGCATTGACAGAGAAGATGTAATGACTCCCATGTTAATATTCATCTCTACCATCATTTCCTATATATTATCTAGAGTTTACATGATCCTGTGCAAGCATTCCTTAAGAAAAGGACTCAAAGTTAAGTAAAAAATAATTCACAGAAAGTATGGATGGTGGTTTTGATAGTTTGAATGTGAAATGTCCTCCATAACTTCATGTGTTCTTGATTAAGCCTCATACTCAATCCTTAGCTGGGGGAAATTTGGAAGGTGGAGCCTTACTCCAGGAGGTGTGTCACTGGGGGTGAGCCCACTGGGTATGTCTAGCTCACTCTTGCTGCTACCTCCCATCTTCTGTTGTAGGATATTATGCCTCTCCTCTACTCTGCCACACCATGATGAAACTTCCCCTGGAGGCTGTAAACTGAAATAAACCCCTTCCTTCCATATGCTGCATTTGGCTATGAATGGTGAGAGACAGTTCAGCATATACCAAACAAAAGCTGTTAACACTCATGGTCAAAGTCTCTATTCCTAATAATGAACAAATTATCAATGCTTTACAGTCTTCAAAATAATCCAAACAGGGGACTAGAGGGATAGCTTAGTGGTGAAGGCACTTGCCTGTGAAGCCTAAGCACCCAGGTTCGATTCCACAGCACCCACGTAAACCAGATGCACAAGGTGGCACATGCATCTTGAGTTTGTTTGCAGTGGCTGAAGTCTCTGGTGTACCCATTGTCTTCTCTCTCTCTCTCTAATAAGTAATAAAATAAAAATATTAAAAATGTAATCTACTGAGTGTGGTGGGACATGCATTTAATCCCAGCACTCGGGAGGCAGAGGTAGTAGGATCACCATGAGTCCAAGGCTACCCTGAGACTAATAGTGAATTCAAGGTCAGCCTGAACTAGAGTGAAAGCCTACCTCAAAAACATAATAATAATCCAAACAATCTCTCCATTCCCACATCTGTAACTGCTGTATTTTGACATTTTATACTTGCATCTACTTGAAAATTGAGAGACCTTCTCTTCTAAAGCCCCACAAATATTCTTCCTTTATTTTCTATGTTACAACACATATTTGATGTCTCTAATTCTTGATATTGTTTTTAAATTAAGGCTTTTGCTAATGATGTTCTTATTGATTTTGTTCTACATTATCTAACAAAGCCTAATAATAGTCACTTTCTAAGACCCAAGAGCCTCAACCCAGAGTGTATGTATTGTCCATAGGGTACCTTCTATTATCAAATGTACCTGTGATCAGGCCCTAGTGATGCTACCACTAACTTAACTCTCTTAACACTCTATCACTTTTCTGTAATTCAACTTCTGTGTCCTTGGACCCAAGACTGGAATTCTTTCATCTGTACTAATGTCATGCACTAATTTAATAATCATTTACTAATGGTGTATAGTTCTTACATGCCACAACCAGTATTAACTGCCTTGCATAATAATTGAATTATAACAAACATTCCAAATAAGATATGATTTCTATCCCTGTTAATTTTATTTTATTTTATTTTTCCATCTCTCCAGCCCCTGTGTAACTTATTGAGTATGTTTGCTCCCACATGGTTGGCTTGGGAATCCATCCATGCTGATCTAATGGGCAGGCCCCAGCACTAGCCTTATATGTGGGCCTGCACATGTTCCAGTGCAATTCTTACAGGTCCATTTCCTTGGGGTCAATGTGGGCAGGGAAGGTCAGAACAGCTCTGCTAGATTGACAGCAGAAGGTCAAGGTTATTTTCCTCAGGAGCCCCAGGCTGTCCAGGAGCAACAGTTACTAGAGACACCTGTGCCTCAGGGCTTCCAGAAAGGGGCATCAGCAGTCCCCACAAGTAAGATAGCTAGTCACTCCTTATGGAATACTTCCTTTGTCCCTGGTCTGTCTGAGTACTTCACAGATGTTAACTCATGTTCACTTCTAAGTCCCCAAGAGATTTGTACAAGCCTGGGCTAGAAAGAGAAAGAGACTCTGCCTCAACAAAAAGAGATTCTGGCCAGGCATGGTATTTTAAGGACTTTAATTTGTCCAGTTTTGGGGATCAAGTTGATGTCCTTGTAGCTGCTGAGTAAATGTTCTACCACTGATCTTCTTAGCATGATTTGCACTTACAGGTAGATATGTTTTAGCTAATATCATAGTCTGCTGGTTGTTGCTGCCCTCTGTTTCTTTTCTATGCTTCTCACTTCATTTTGGAGTCATGAATCACATGATTTCTTTTAGATTTGTAGAGATGTATCACAGTGCTGCTTGTGCGCACTGCACTATCTTTCTTTCCTGTTTTTTCTAGTTCTCTTCATTTTATATATGAGAAAATGGAGGCTAGAAGATTAGAAATAATTTTTAGATGTCACAAGTGTCATGCAACACCATATTCTGATGTGCAGTGTTGGATTCCTCTTCACAGTTTGAGACATGTAAATATAGTTCAAGATGAGTGAGTAAAGGGATCCCAAATACAATAGTCTATAAAGATATACTTTACCAAATCAGCTACTATGATTCATTTTCCATAATAAGATAAATATATATCTCCTCTCCCCAGGTCAAACTATTTTCATATCTTTGCCCTGTAAAAGAAATGCCCTTAATAGTTGATTGACAAGAAATTTTTACAAGTAAAAAGAGAAAAAGTCACAAACTTGGAAAAATGTAGAGAAATTTTTACTTGTTTTATAAAGAAAATATAAAAAAAGAAACTAGACATTAGATTGATCTATACAAGAGAAAAAAACAGAGCAAAGGAACAGTATTTAAAAGAAAATTCTCATTGAATTTGAGCATCAGAAAAGCAATAACTATTTTAAGTACACCTTAAATGATATTTGAGATATACCAGACAGAATGCACTGTATCTGAAATTCAAATCAAAGTGAATGCTCTGTAGTTGATCTGGAAATCAGATGAAAGAATAAAAGAAAGAAAAGAAGTCAAGAAAAATGGGTGTGTGGAAGACTTTGAAGGCATGGGAATTGGTGAATGAAAGCCTTCAGTGTGGGTGGGAAGAGAACTTGGAAGTGTGACTGCTAATTATGGATTAAAATCTCTTTGATGTTTTTAAGAGGCTTGCAGAAAAAAAAATCAATTTGGTCATGTTTGGCTACTGAACTATAACTTTTTATCATGAGATTCCATGTAGCTGCTCAATGTGTGGCCCTGGTGTTTAGTTTACCCATACACCTGGTTTTAGACTTAATTATGTATTCATTTGTCATTCTAATTCTGACAAGTTTCCTATTTATTTGCTCTTTCTTTTCTGTCTGGTCTTTTTACTTAAGTCTTTGAATGTGTCTAAACTAGGTTAATCCATAAGGGTACATCATCTGTAATTGCTTTCTGGCTTTACTTTTCCTGAATAATACCTCTACTGATAATTCCAAATCTAGGACCTTGGGCTAGATTATTTGAATTAATTTGACTGACTGACCAACATCTTAGATGGACCCACTAAAGAATCAGAAAGCATCAATAACTGATCAGAAATTAAAAAAAAATAAAATGCTGAAAGACGTGGAGAAGTTTTGGAATCCTAAGTTTAAAAACCTGTAACTTGAACATTCAAACCTCTTTTCTATTTTAAATTTATTTTCAACTTAAATCTAATTTATTTATTCGTGTGTGTATTTTTGTGTGTGTGTGTGTGTGTGTGTGTGTGTGTGTGTTCATGTGCACGCATGCCAGCGTCTCTTGCCAAGAGCATCCAACTTTATATGGGTCTTGGGGAATTAAACTCAGGTAGGCAGGCTTTGCAAGCAAGCATACTTTAACCACCAAGTCATCTCTCTAGCTCTTTTTTTTTCAAAGTTCTTGGAGCTCTTTAAACAGCTAAATTTTAAAGGATTTTACTCCACATTTTCTCTGAATTGATATCATCTGTATATAGTCTAGTCAAATATATGGAAAATATGTACTTTTATTTATATTAAACATAGGGACTCCATATCCTAGAAAATATATAACCAGCATCTATCCTGTTTATAGTTAATATATTTTGTAATTAGCATCCTAAAGATTTAGTAATTCTTCTATAAATGATTCTAAAGCACAAAAACTTACAGCCTCTCTCTCTAAAGATAAAGGCTCCTCTATCCATACTTACCATGTGAGAAAAATCTTGTTTGATTCATTTTTGGAATGTATTATCAGAGAGAAGATGAAAAGATATAATGATAAAAATGACGTTAGAAATGACATTAAATACTTTCTTAGCATTCAATTCCATGAACATGGATAATAAAGGTCAAACTTAACATAGAAATATCTAAATAATTACTGAATAAACATAAAGATCTTGATAGTTGAATGAGATGGGATCCAGTTTAAATTCAAAATTAAAAATAACAGTTTCTGATTTAAGTTAGACATTTTCATTCTGTAAATTGCAAACCTGGATATATAATAATACTGAGATTGATATAAATTTCACAAAGAGAATAATTCCCTATGAACCTGTCAATGTCATGGACTGATGCTCATATCAAACAACTGATAATTAATTACTAAGGAAAAAAATCTATCTATCTATCTATCTATCTATCTATCTATCTATCTATCTATCTAGTTTAGTTTTTCGAGGGAGGGTCTCACTCTAGCTCAGGCTGACCTGGAATTCACTATGTAGTCTCAAGGTAGCCTTGAGTGCTGGGACTAAAAAAAAAAAAAAAAATTGCTCACTGGGTATGGTGATGCATGCCTTTAATCCCAGCATTCGGGAGGCAGAGGTAGAAGGATCACTGTGAGTTTGAGGCCACACTGAGACTACAGAGTGAATTCCAGGTCAGCCTGGGCTAGAGTGAGACCCACCTCGAAAAAAAAAAAAAATTACTCAGTAATTTAAGCAAACATACCTTTCACATATTTTATGGTCTGTAAAGAGGAGAATTTGAGCAGATCAACTGAAGCTTCATTACTTAAGAATAGCACTGGAAAGAATGAGTTTCTGATTAGACTTGGCCTGACTCACCTACATCCAAAGTAATATGTATAAATTAGTTGGATTGTATTTTGGCCTGAAAACCTGTGTATACCTCTCATTTCTTGTGGGAACTGCTGTTTTTAGTGATGTATTTACATCTACATTTTTTAAGAGAATATGCATGCCTGTTTGGATGAAAGAGTCTATTCACTGAAATGCAGCCTGGTGGCCAAAATCTAACTCCTATAATTGTCAATAATTAACACTCCTTCCTATCTCATAAGCCACTCCCAAAATACCTAAATCCATCCTGGCATTACTATGTCTCTTTAGAGTATCCATTAAGCATCAGTGTAAAATTCACTGACATCTGAGGCTTTTATTCCTACGTGTTTTTCTTTTCTTTTCTTTTTTCTTTCTTCCTTTTTTTTTTTTTTTTTGATAGAGTTTCATACTAGTGTAGGCTGGCCTGGAATTCACCATGTAGTTTTCAGCTGGTCTCAAACTCAAAGCGATTCTCCATTCTCAGCCTCCCAAGATCTGGGATTAAGGTAGGTAGTAGGGAATTGAACTTGGATCATTAGGTTTTATAGGGAAGCACCTTAACTAACCACTGAGATACCGCTCCAGCTCTCCTACTTTTTATCTGCAAATATAAATGGATAAGGAGCCAAAAAAACATGACTATGTAAAAATATGTAATGTGGAATGAGTTAAGGTGATCACTGTAGAATGCAAATTTAGGATGTTTTGAATACTGGCTACTCATCATAGGGATCAACCTAGGAATAACCAAGGCAACAAGTTTTCTTTCACTGTTCTGCTTACATTTTCTGCCTTATTTCTCCTCCATAGATCCCTAAGAATCTTCACTGAATTTTAAGAATACTCCATTTTCCTGAAAACTTTATAGCTTATTTTTTTCTTTATACCTCAATAAAATTACAGTATGTATATGTACTGAATTTTCATTATAAAGAATTCAGGTGCATCTTAGGCTGATTCCATTACCTAGCTATTGTGCATACAGCAATGATCATGGATGTGCAGGTATCTCTGTGGTGGGGTATAGAGTACTTTGGGCATATGCCCAGAAGCAGGTTAGACTGGTCATAAGTAGCTCAATTTGTACCTTTTGTGGAATCCTCCACACTGTTTTCCACGGGGAAATCATCTACAAAGTGAAGTAACTCAGGTCCCAAAAGATAAAAATCATATGTTCTCTCTCATATGCAGATCCTTAACATTTAATATGTGTATATATGTAAATAAAGGTATATGAGAGCAGGTATAAGCTATGAATCAAGGTAGAAGACCAGAAGAGGGGCAACAAGAGGTGATGAGAAATGGGAGTAGGACAGAAGGAAATATCTACTATAGAAGTGGAAAGGAGGCTATGGTAGGAGGGTCTAAGGGGAAACAGATGATGGTGAAAGAGGGAGGGAGGCTGGCAAGATGGCTTAGTGGTTAAGATGCTTGCCTGCAAACCAAAGGAAGGTTTCATTCCCCAGTACCCACATTAAGCCAGATGCACATGGTGTTGCATGTATCTGGAGTTTGTTTGCAGTGGCTACAGGCCATGGCATGCCCATTCTCACTCTCCCTCCCTCTTTTTCTGTTCTTCTCTCTAATAAATAAAAAATAATAATTAAAAAGTGACAGGAAGGGAAAGAAAAAAATTGTTGGAAACACACCAAAATCAAATTCAATTATTTGTATGCTATGAATAAATGTTTTAAAGGCTTCAAAAAGTACCAGTAATTCCAATTTTTCTACCTGGTACTATCCTGTCTTTTACTGTCAAATCAATTTGCTATATATTACTTCTGATTCTGTTACTCCTTTACATGACAGCTGGTTATCTCAGGATCCAAATATCTCAAGTGAGAAGATATTAGCTCTCTTCATATGTAATCACCTCTTTAACATATAATAATAGCTAATATTCTTTGTAATTTGTGCTAGCTAGGCACTGTCTTAAGTATCTTCTGAAAATTAGCTGATTTAATTTTCACATTAAAATAGGTATTGTTTCTACATTACTTATGTAGATGAGACAAAAACATTCAGAAAGAGAAAATAATTTCACTATAATTCAAGAAAGATTTTTTATTACAAACATGGTAGTAAACATGGTCAGTAAGCAAAAACAGGGCTATAAGGGAGGGAGGAGAAGGAAGGATTTAAGGGAATGGTATTTTATATATGTAAGTAGAAGAACAGATTACTGGGGATTGAAATGCTTAAATGAGATCAGAGGAAAAGACTGAGTAAAGGAAGGGTGGGGAAGGGTTAATCAAAATCTAAGAAGGTATAAATAAGTCATATGGAAACCTACTATTTTGGTCAATGACACACTCAGAAGCCATAGATTGTTACTAGAAAAATTTCAGTGCCAGGGATTGGATACCTTGCAATAGGTTGTTAGCCAGGGTGGTCCCTGATGCCCCAAAACATTACAGGTCATTGTCAAGACTCTTGGTTTCCCACCAGGAATAGATGGTAAGACCCTGTTGCTGAAGACAGCACATGCTTAGGCTGTGTGGTGGTTTGAATAGAATAGATGGCCCCCAATATATTCAGTTGTTTATTTGTTTGTAGTTTGCATTCTGCAGCCACCTGGCTGGAGGCAATGTCACTCGGTGGATCTTTAGGTGTGGTGGTGGGTTTCAGATTTCAATCTAAAGATATGCAAAGTGTACCTAGCTGGAGTTCCTGAAGTGTGCTGTGCTGTGTGGCTTTTTGGCTTTTGGGTTATACTTCTCTCTCTGCTTGGGCCTGTGAAGGCAGGCCAGTTTCTTCTGCCATTATGGAACTTCCCCTGGATCTGTAAGCTTCAATAAATCCCTTCCTCCATAACTGTGCCTGGTCTGGAAGTTTATCTCAGTGAACCAGGTTCTGTCAGCTATGGGCTACAATGTCACTGAAAAGTCTTGCTGGAGCTGAGCTGAAAAACTCCTCCATGTAGACCAACTGACAGAATTCTGAAAAAAGCTATACCACATGCAAATCCATAGGAGAGAGAGAAGTCATCAGTGGGATAAACAACAGTGGACACTGCAAGCCTTAAGTTTGGCCAGCCATGCCAAATGAGCCAACAGGTGCAATAGTGGCATATCTGTTATGGGAGAAACAAACTGCTCTCCAATTGGACTGGAGACCTGCTCCACAGGAAGGAACACATGCCTGATACTGAAAACCAATTTTGGGAGAAATCATGAGCCCTAGGGGTGTAACACCTCCTGGTATCTGACTACATGCATATATTATGTCCACCAAAATGCCAAGTAAGCACTTCTGTTAATGATCATACCCATATATTAATGCTACCCTCACTTTTGGCTAGAAAAGTTTCTCTTTTCAGATGACAGTGACCTCTGGGATGCCTCAAAAGGTGCCATAGAGCTGAGAAGACAAGGAAGAATAGTGCTCAGCAAGGAAACATCTTCATCCCACCTTTCAAGGCTCAGGGTTCATTGTGGAAGAGGTGGCAGAAAGAATGTAAGAGCCAAAGGAAAGGTAGGACTCCTTATAATGCACTTTTCTAGACACAAAATGGCCTATATATCCATGACCTCACAGTGCCTGACACTACCTACACAAGACCATCATAATGGGAGGAAAAGATAAGATTATGACATCAAAATAAAAGATTGATTGAGATGGGGAGGGGATATGATGGAGAATGGAGCTATGAAGGGGAAAATGAGGGGGAGGGAATTATCCTGGTTTATTGTCTATAATTATGTAAGCTGTCAATAATATAAAACATTATTCCAACCCAGACTGTCTGACTCATAATCTGATGTTATTATTAAGTATATATCATATTTAATATCTAATATTATATCTAAGTCTATAACAAAATGGTCATAACACAATCTTCTGCTTTATCCCATGTAACTTACTCTTCTTTGAAACTATTACTATGTATTCTGTACATATTATATTTTTATATAGCTTCCCAAGTCAACCTTCCTATATCTGGTACAAAGCATAGAATACAGTATATACTGAAAAACATATATTTAATTAAGTAGTATCAAGTCATATAGACTTACTTTGTAATAACACTACAAACATCTATGTGCTGGTTTGAATCAGATGTCCCCCATAAACTCACGTGTTCTGAATGCTTGGTCCCCAGGTGATGGTAATTTGGGGAGATGGAGCCTTGATAGAAGAAGTATGTTGTTGAGGATTGGCATAGGTATGCTAGAGCCAGCTCCCACTTGCCAGAACTTGGCTCACTCCTCAGCTACAGTTTTCCACCTGCTGTGGCAGAAGTGATGTGCAGCCTGTTAACGGCATGTTTTCCTCTACCATCATGAAACTTCCTCTCAATACTATAACCCCCCCCCAAAAAAAAAACATCTTTCTTCCCATCAGCTGCTTTTGGTGAGGTACCTTATCCCAGCAGCAAGAAGTTAACTACTATGATTTAAAAATATATACACACATAGACATTCTGCCATACCATGGTTCCTCCTGCACATTTTTTGAGATTGTAGGGCAGAATGATAGGTGTGATTTTTTTTCTTGTCCCTTCTGCCTAGGACTTTGACTACTAAAATCTCTCTCTTCAAACTACTCTTTTCCTTTGGTTGTATTAAGATTTATCTAGGAAAACACAAAATAACTTATACATTCATTCCATAAAATGTTTATGTTACAAGTAAATTTAGCGCTTGTGATTTGCACTGTGAATGTAGAAATATTGGGAGCAAAGAAGTAAGCACATTGTTATAATATACACCCCATCTGCATACATATAACATGCCATTTGCGCTTTAAAGCCTCCTAATAAATTCCAGTATAGTTCCTAAGAGAAATCTTGGGAATTCCTTACATGAAAATAATAGAAATCTCTTTCATAGTCATAGTACTTTGAACTTTACAAAATGCTTGAAAAAGTATCACATCTAATCACACAGCACAACTCTGAAGCAGGTGTGGTTAACTCATCTTTACAGATATTGAAACCAATTGTGAGACAAGTTAAGTTTCATAACATGAAAGCTAGTGTTTTATATAATATGCCTTACTCCTTATTTATGCATCCACAAAACTGATAAAATGTATAAAACTAAATTATGAACTATTCAATAGTATGTTATCAGGAAAATATAGCTCAAAGTCAGGAGACCTGAGTTCAGGTCTTATTTCATCCATTTGATAGCTATGTGATCTCAGCAAATTTACATCTGAGAGTCAGATTTTTAGTTAAAAATTATGTAATCTCTACGTTTCTTTACAGATAATATATTCTATGTTTATTTAATGGCTCATGTAAAGTAAGAAATACCCAAATTCAAAAACACATTTATACTGTTACTTGGGTGATGGAGAGACAGCTAAGCAGTTAAAGGTGCTTGCTTGTAAAACCTGACATACTGGGTTTGATTCCCTACTACCACATAAAGCCAGATTCACAAAATAGCACAAGCATCTGGAGTTTGTTTATAGTGGCAGGAGGCCCTGGTGTACCCATTTTCTTTGTGTCTTTTTTTCACTCTCTCTTTCTGTCTTCTTTACATACATACATACTAAATAAATAAATAAATAAATAACTTTAATAATACTGTCCCTTGTGGCTTCCACAATGTTAGTCTTTTGTAAATTGAAATCCTAGCTCAGCTATTAATTAGCCAAATGACTTTGGACAGATTACTTAAGATCTGTTAATCTTAGTTTTTCCACTTGTATAGCAAGGATATTAATAGTGACTCCATAGGACGATTACTGAGAACTAAGCAAAAGCTTTGTATACATACATAGTGTATTACTCATAGCAATTACTCAAGAAGTGGTAGTTATCATGTTGACTATCATATTTATGGCAAAGTGAGGATAGTGTGAAAGAAAAACACAGCAAGGGTAGACAACTGGAAGCAGGCTTGGAAATAGACCAGAAGGTAAAAAGAGCAGGCAAGAGTCATGTAGTAATATAGTATGCATAATAAAGCGTTATCAGCAAGGAGACATAAGATGAGATTCCATTTTCAATGTCCCACAGAAACAGTGTTTTGTTTACAACTCAAGCATGCTAATACCTATGTGGAAACACTAGAGTCTAGCTAAAAGGCTTTAATTTGCTGGTGGAACAAAAGAAAATTCATGAGATGATATACTGAAGAGACCAGTGACAGATTACACTAACCTACTCATATAATCTGTTAAAGAATACTCTTCCCAGTCCCACAGTGGACAAACCAAACATACCCTTGTGTGACTATGTGAATGAGTTAGCTCACACAAAGAACATATATCTCAATGGTCAGAGAAAAATCTTAGCAACTGGCTGAACTCTATTGTGGTGGCAGAAAGCACAGAATTTGAACCATTTAGGATAATGTTCTAAGAAAAGTAGAGGGCTGGAGAGATAGCTTAGCGGTTAAGCGCTTGCCTGTGAAGCCTAAGGACCCCAGTTCAAGGCTCGGTTCCCCAGGTTAGCCAGATGCACAAGGGGGCGCACGTGTCTGGAGTTCATTTGCAGTGGCTGGAAGCCCTGGCACGCCCATTCTCTCTCTCTCCCTCTATCTGTCTTTCTCTCTGTGCCTGTCGCTGTCAAATAAATAAATAAATAATGGATTAAAAAATTAAAAAAAGAAAAGTAGAAAGCCTTCAGCAGAAGGCCTGGTTTTGTGGGATTAAGAGAAGGTGTAGAATTATAATACTTCCTCAACCTAGGAAATAATAAGATTAAAGTGAACATTTCCTTGGAAATTTCTAAGAGGCTCCTATAATGTCTGGACAAACTCACTGGTAAAGATTTTTTTCTAATGAAAGCCATTCAGTAAAGACTAAAGGAGATGACTATGTTAAGTGTGAATACAGCAAAGCAAAGCTTTGTAAAATATAAATAGCTACAAAACTATGAAATCATAGAAGTAAAACGAACCTCCAAATAAGTGGATATTTATGGCTTTCATGGCAAATAATTATCAATAAATAAATATATAACTTAGACATATGCATACAATCAATTGTTATTCAGCCTTACAAAAGAAGAAAGTCCTGCTATTTTAAGTAATATTGATGGAAATTGGAAGACATTATGTTATGTCTAAAAAGCCAGATGCATACAAACAAATATTTCATGATATTTGGAACCTGAAATAATACTATTGATATTAATAGAAAATAGAATACTTTCCAAGGACCGGGGGTAGGAGGAAGAGGATAGATGATGTTTAAAACACATAAAGCTTCAATTATACATGGTAAGTTCTGGCCATTGACTATAAATCATAGTCCTGTTAATATTATAATGCATACTTAAAATTTGTTAGGATTATGAATTTTTTGCTAACTTCATAACACCAAAATACTGTAGGTAGTAATCAAGACAAAGTAATCTTTCAGATGTAATGGATATGTTTATGAACTTGACATTAATGATGTCTTCATGATTTTATAATTATTGCCACACCCATTGAGAGTATGTACTAAATATTTACAGCCTTGTATATGTCAGTCAAACATCAAGAATGTGGCTTTACAAACAGAAATCAATACTGATATAATAGCCCTAGGAAAATATTTATGCTTTTTAAATCTCTGTCTCATTTTAGTGGTGATAGTAAGAGTACACATTTTATCAAGGAAAATAATGCATACAAAGGACATAAGCAAAGGACAAGCATAAAATAGAACTGCCCCTCAGTTTTATTGAAGATTGGTTCCAGGACACCTAAAGATACCAAAATCCAAGAATTTTCAAGTTCTTGGTATAAAATGGCATAGTGTATGTATGAAAATTTAGTACATTCTTTAAACCATCTATAGATTACTTACATACCTAATTTAATGTAAATGTTACATAAATAATCATTGTGCTATATTCATTAGAGAATATCTCATTTTCCTAGATGATCTGCTAGATCCCTCTCTCTGCTTATCTACAATCTACTTAATGTCTACCTCAGCATAATTCTTGAACACTTATCAGTGAACACTATCAATTAGCAGCTCCAAATTAATTTTGAGTCTACTTTTGTATTATGGACCATTACCATAGAGGCTAAATATCTTTTCAGCCTCCCTTGCAACTAAAGCAAGCCATGAATCCCAGTACTTCACAATGAGATGCAAGTTGCCTTCTTAGGAAATTTGAAATAGCCATAATAATTTTAATTTCTTCTCTCATAAAATAGTCAAGTCAGCTTCATTTTTCCCATTCTTCCTACTTGAATGTGGGTATGATGTCTAAAGGTACACCAGCAATTTTATGGTCATGTGAAAAAGTCTAGAAACATTCACAGAAATGTTTAAGGATGTAAACACTATCACCAATATTCTGTCTTCTAATTTTTGTTATGTGATTTAAAATAAACCCACAAGCAGGGCATAGTGGTGCACGCCTTTCATCCCAGCACTCGGGAGGTAGAGGTAGGAGGATCACCATGAGTTTGAGGCCACCCTGAGACTACATAGTGAATTCCAGGTCAGCCTGGACTAGAGACAGACCCTACTTTGAAAACAAAAAAAAATAAATAATGAAATAAATTCAACCCACAAAACAGAAGAATATATATTTTTGAACTCTAAATATTCTTTTGCTTGCACCCAAACTATATCTTAGTTGATATGAGCAAAATATTATGTATCTAGAAAGTGTTAAAGTTGTTCATTGATGCTACCTTTCAGCATTTATATATAACTTTTCTATGAAACAAAAAGTAACTAGTAAGATATAGAGTATTTGCTCTGATATCTATGTTATCAGAAGTGGCATTTACATAATTTTTCTGGTCATTGTCCACACTGCCAGCCATTTTTGTTCATTTTATATTTTCAACCTTCATTTTTTTTGAGATAAGAGCTTCATGTAGGTTGACGTTGAACTATCTATGTAGCTGAGGATTACCTTAAACTACTCATCCTCCTGAGTACTGGTATTATAGATGTGTGCCAGCACACAAACTCCTTTTTTTTTTCTTTTCTGACGGCTTTTATGTTAATTGAATGTTTTAATGATTCATTTTTTTTCTTTTTAAGTATTATTTTTAATTTTATTTATTTGAGAGGAAGAGAAAGAAGCAGGGAGACAGAAAGTGAGAGAGAGAGAATGGGTATGCCAGAGTGTCCAGCTGCTGCAAATGAACTCCAGATGCTTATGACCCTTCCGCATCTGGCTTACATGGTCTTGGGAAATCAAACCTGTGTCCTTTGGCTCTGCAGGTAAGTGCCTTGACTGCCAAGCCATCTCTCCAGCACTCAACCTTCTTTATTAATCAGAGTTTTATTAGATACATCAAAGCAGGACAACTAGTAGGATGCAATCTTAAATTCCAAAAATGATAAAATAATTTCCCTATCTTAAATGTCTGACCACCCAAAATATTTAAAGTCCAAAACATACGATATCATTTTTCATTTAAAAATAAGGTATATATAGCTTCTTTCAATATTAATCAGACTCAGGAGGAGCAAGGAAATTTAGCACATGCTATGGTCTGAATGTTGTTTTTACTTCAAGAGTTCATCTGTTGGAAGCTTGATCTCCAAGGTGGTAGTGTTCAGAGGTACTATGGAAATCTTAAGAGGTGGGACCTAGTGGGAGATTCTTAGGTTAATTGGATGCATGCTCACATGAGGATTGTGAAATCTCAGACTCAGAGCATTCTTGTCCTGTGATATGGTCTCTTTATCCTACATGTACATCTGCCATTATGGCACCACTTGCTATGATGCTTTCACCAGAGCCAAGTTGATCCTGGTATCATGATCTTCCAACTCCAGAATTATGAACTTAATAAGCTTCTTTACCATATAAAACTATCTAGATCCAGGTATTTGTTACAGTAATGAAGTACAAATTAACAAAAAGCATTATTAGGTTTATAGCAATATTGCACTAAAATAACAAATAGTTCCCATATATACCCTGCCTCTACATAACTACATAACTTGTCTAATTATGAATACTGGCCACCAGGGTGGTTTAACTGTTCTATGCTGCCTCTAATTTTTAATCTTTAAGATGTTCTTACTGAATGTTTATCTTTAGGAATGCAACATCATAGCTAAATTAACTTATTCACAGTTCCCTGAAAGAGCCATGTATTTTTTTCTTCTTTTCCATCTTTAATTTATTTAGGAAGTGAAGGAAAAGGAATATAACATATTTTAATTCATATAATATGAAAACAGTTTCTTCTTCCTTCATTCTCTTTCTCCCATATATGCTTTTGCCTAGGATGGTCAAAAGTAAAAGCAGCCTCTTCCAAAATCTGAATTTCACTGCCAGATACTATGTTTTCCTATAGCATTTGAAGGTCTTTATATGAAATCTCATTTTAAAATTCAAATATTCCTGTGTAACAGTCCACATAATAGCTAATATCCCTCACAGTTCTGATATTCTGTAATTTTATCATTTGAAGGGTTATACTCTTCACATCTGTGACTCATAGTATCATTACTGTTTATAAACCAGTCTTTGAGATGGTGAACTCCTAACCTGACTTTTTAAAATATTCAACACTAAGCAGTAATTCTGTTTTCTAACAGTTTCTTTTTCATATGAAAAGCTTTGGAGAATGCCTCACTTAATAAAAATTCAGAAATGTAATAACATTCAGAATTTGTGATCCTTGATTTTAAAAAGAGGTAATAGAAATTCTAATGAAAGTAATCACTTTAACAACCTTCAGGTCTCTCCCATATGCAACAGAAAGCAGATTTATTTTATGTTTTGAACTAACCATTATTATTCATGAAGGTTTTGTGAGAAAGAGCTATCTAAATGATGGTGTCTTTGGTGGCTTTTGTCTCCCAAAGTAATATACTAAATTGAAAACCATTTTCTGTATGCATGTATGTCTGCTGTCTATCCCATGATTCACTACTCAATACTATAGGCATGTAAGAACAAATTCAAATATCATCAAATTTACCTTGTAATTTCAGATCCACATAACAAGACAAAGAATAAAAATTTGCATTCATTTTAGGTATCTTTATGAAAACTTACCCCACTTATATCTTGGTAGTTAGAGTGAAGAAATGGACGGAGTAAAGAATTTTTGACAAAATAAGATTTATTATTGTTATCAAGATAGTTTTAGCTTGAGTGAGTGTGTGTGTGTGATTGTGTGACTGGACTGGAATGTTATGTAGGGATTTTAAGCATCTGCTACAAACTTAACTCACAAATATACTTCTCTCTTTAAATATAGAAATGTATAATACTAAAATAGTGCCATAGAATTTTCCACATGAAAATCTCTCCAGCTTGATATGTCCTTAGTATGAATAATTTTACAGTTGGTTCCACGTATCATTTTTTATCTATTTTTTTTTATTTATTTGAGGTAGAGTCTCTCTCTAGCCCAGGCTGACCTGGAGTTCAGTATGTAGTTCCAGTCTGGCCTTGGACTCACAGTGATCCTCTTACCTCTGCCTCCTGAGTGCTGGGATTAAGGCAACCACTCCTGGCCCACCATGTACCCTTTTTACAAAAGAGTTATAGTCAACCAGATATCCTAAGGAGGTATGAGTTCCATGGTACATACTGCCTCATTCTGGGGTTAGAATCCCTGGTCTAAGTAGAATTCTTCATTGATTCTCAACTAACCATGAGATTCAAAGGCTTCACTTCAGCTTTATCTTCATTTGCACCTAGGTCTCTTCTACTTGTCTATTCATTTTCAAGACTTAGCTTATGCCACCTTCTTCAGGAAGATATTAACTTTCTATTTTGAACTAGTCTTTCTCTGCATTCTATAATGCCCTGTAAATGCCCTGGGTCTTAGCAGTCATCACAGTATACATTATTTGTTTTCACATTTGCCCTTACAGGATCCAGTCATGGGAGAAGCCATGTTTATATCGTCTCTATACTCCCAGAACTAGGTATGCATTTGGTAAAACTTCAGGGAATTGAACTGAACATTTCCTTTTTTATTTAAAATATTTTATTTTTATTTATTTATTTGATAGAGAAAGAGAGAGGGAGAGAGAGAGAGAGCGAGAGAGCGAGCATGGAAATGCCAAGGCTCTAGACACTGCAAAGGAACTCCAGACATGTGTGGCCCCTTGTGCATCTGGCTAATGTGGGTCCTGGGGAATGCCTTAACTGCTAAGCCATCCCTGAACATTTTTCTTTAACAAAGGAAAAATGAGTATTTTGGTGAACATATATAGTATCAGTCTTAAGAAGTATGAACTAAATACCATTTTAAAACCCTTTCTGTTCCTTAGGAAGGAAAGAGCATGTAATAATAAATTTTATTTTCTATTTTTAAATGAAAAAGTCTTTTACAACATACTAAGCTTCCAAGTATGATGCAAACCTATACTGACAAGTAGTAGATCTTGATAGCCAGTTAAGACCACAAAAGGAGTTTTTATAGGATGTTACAAGGAAATTAAATCCTTATGGTACATTCAAATGTGGGTCAAAATATAAGCATACTCCTGTGGGACTATGGCAATGTCCCATCTCATCAAAAAGGCTCTAATTGGCAGTAACATTTATTTCAAATCTAGTTATTATCCCCATTATTCTTCCAGTACATGCCAGAAAACATTATTACTTCCTCAATTCCCTATTCTTTGAGTCAGGACTTTGCATGCCAACACCCATGGCAACATCAGTTTGCAGCACAACATGTTTTCTTTCTACCTAATTGACAATAAATATTCTAGCCAACCATCCATGATATACAGGGATTTTTAGAACCAGTCATCAGCAAAATTTATACCAAAATAAATCCACTTAGTTTAGCAAGTGTTTTAGCCTGTTCATGGTATAGACTGGGTAGCTTAGAAACAATGGAAATGCATTTCCCACAGCTCCAGAGGCTAGGAATTCTAAGATCAAATTGTTGGAAGATTTCCTGTCTGGCGAGGTCTTATTTCCTCATTCATAAGTGACTGGCTTTCCCTAGTGTCTTCACATAGTGAAAGAGAGAATTTCATGGAGGCTTCATTTTACATTACTGTCGCAAAATGCCTGAGGTATTTAAGTTATAGAAAGGTGAAGTTTAATTTTTGGCTCACAGTCTTGAAGATTTCAACAATTGATATTATGGATCTATTGCCTTCAGGGCTGCAGTAAGGCATCATATCATCATCACAGGGAACATAAAGCATAGCAAAGTCATTCACATTATGGCAGCCAAGAAGCAAAGGAAGAAAGGAAGAAACCAGAATCCTGCAATTCTCTTCACGTAATGCCCCTAAAGACATAAATTCTGTGACTAAGCCCATATCTTTTTAAAGTTTCTACCACGTTATACCTCAAAGCTAAAAACCATGCCTTTAATACCTGGGCCTTAAGAAGACATTTATGATCTAAACTATCATAGGCACTAATCTCATTCATGAATGTGGAGCCATGATGGTGTTATCAACTTCCAGATACCTGCCATTTTAATAGCATTATCTTGGGGATAAGGTTTCAATATATGAATTCTGAGGATACATATATTTTGAGACTATTGTAGCAAGTATCTGTTATTTTCATAAAGAAAACATATTTTCCTTTTTTTTGTTTTTTTTTTGTTTTTTTGTTAGCTCAGGCTAACCTGGAATTCACTATGTAGTATCAGGGTGGCCTCAGACTCATGGTGATCCTCCTACCTCTGCCACCCAAGTGCTGGGATTAAAAGCATGTGCCACCATGCCTGGCTCAAAAAATATAATTAAATAAATTTATTTTTTTCTTCTTATCCTAAGACTCTATGATTCTAATTCTGATGTTAAATGAGGAAACAGACTTTAAGAAAGAATAATCATAAATAATTGATTTTATTATGGAATATAAGGTTAAACTTATTAAATGAGTATTGGTAATATGTAAGACAAGGATTCTACTATTTAAATGCAGATATTTACAGAAAGAATAATAGTCTTCCTTTGCAATCTAATTTCCAAATGAAATACTGTGACTGGTTAGACATCAGAGAAAAGGTGTAGAGAACAAAGGAGATCCAAGGGATCATGAATAATTAATTGGCAGGAGAGAAAATGTCTTTTCTTGCTGGGCGTGGTGGCCCATGCCTTTAATCCCAGCATTCTGGAGGCAGAGGTAGGAGGAATGTTGTGAGTTTAAGGCCAGCCTGGTCTAGAGTGAGACCCTATCTCAAAGTGTGTCTCTCTCTCTCTCTCCATATATATATATATATATATATATATATGTGTGTGTGTGTGTGTGTGTGTGTGTTTTCCAATTATGTAAGCTCTGATATTGTTCTTTTTTTGTCAAAAACTTTAATTTTTACATGGGTAATACAGGTGCATTGTTCAAAAATATATGTATAAATGTTACAGATATGAGAGGTAACATAATTAAAAGTCTCACTCCTCTCTCTCTTCCCTATCCATTGAATTTCTACACCTTTCCAATTTCTCCCTAGAGGTTACTATATTGTGTACCTCTTCAGAGTGTATTTATGAAAATGCAATACACATTTGAAATTTGTTTATTTGCAAGAGAAGAGAGAGAGAATGAATGAGCATGTCAGGGCTTACTGCTACTGCAAACAAACTCCAGATGTATGTGCCACTTTGTTAATCTGGCTTTTTGTGGATACTCGGGAATTGAATCTAGGCTATCATACTTTGCATGCAATGGCCTTTAGCCACTGAGCCATCTCCCTGACCCAAAATAGCTCATCTTTAAATATTGTTAATGGATATAACAGCCTTTCACATGTTATTAAAGTACCAATATTTTCTCAACTGTTGTCCTACCAGAATTCCCTATATTAACTCACTCTACTCCCAATTGACATATAAATTTACCTAATTGACATTGTATCAATTTTTTGAATGAAATTGCCTCCACTTGCTTCTTCCTGACTCCAGCTTAATTAGTACTTAATGTTTTAGTCACCAGTCACAGAATTTCCATTTTACTCTCTTGTACAGATTTTAGGGAGTTTTTTAAAATAGTCCATTATTTCATTCATTTTACAATATTTCCCCTTATTTTCCTTACCATATTAAATATGGTCATTTTAAATTGTTCAAACTAACTCCTTAATTTGGTAAAAGGTGAAAGATTTATGCGATCTGAAGAGAAACCAGAGTATTTAACTCCTTAATTTGGATGACCTCAGAATCTTACTATTTTTTATATATTTGCTAGTTTTATTTTTATGCTGAGCATTGAGCAAATACTCTCACTGTGTATTACTGGATCCTGCATCTGAAAATTTATATACCCATGGGTTAAGAATCTTTTTATATTTTTATTTATTTATTTATTTGAGAGAGATAGAGAATAGGCACACCAGGGCCTCCAGCTGCTGCACACCAAATCCAGATACATGCACCACCTTGTCCATCTGGCTTATGTGGATCCTGGAGAATTGAATTTAGGTTCTTTGGCTTTTCATTCAAGCACCATTACCACTTAGCCATCTTTCTAACACAGACTAAGATTTTTTGAAAAAGTTAATAGTACTATAAATTTAGGAATTAAGAGTGCATGATCATGTGCTATTATTGTCATACAGTTTACTTTTATATATGTTATAAAACTCACACAATTTATTATTTTGTTCTTAAAGGTAAATTACTGAGGACTTTTGGGAAGGACGGTAACTAAAAGATACCTCTGAGCACATACCCAAAGGAATATATAACCTACTATAGAGATTCATGCTCATCCATATTTAAAACTTCTCTTTTCACAATAGCAAAAAAAAAAAATAACTAAGTAAGTACTAGCCTAGTTATCAATCAAGAGATGAATGGATAATGAAAATGCCATATATATAATAGAATTTTATTCATATGTAAAGTAAAATAAAGTCATTAAATTTGCAGGAAAGTTGAGAGAACTAAAAAATATTAAGCACAAAAAGACTAATATCAAATTTTCTCTGTCATATATGGTTCTTAGTTTCTAAATTTAAATATGTATATCTAGTAAATGTGGAGAGAGGCCAGTAAACTAAAAAGTGGCCCATGAGATTGAATAACAGAGGACTTAAGGGAGAGGGATGAATAGGAGAGTAGAACACATGAGATAGATATTAAAGTGGAAGAGTTAATACTGGAAGCAAAAAAAAAAAAAAAGTGTTATAGCCAGGAAAAGGATACGCATAGAGAACCAACAAAAACAAAATATTATTAAAGTACAATAAGGAAACTTGTAGTTTGGAAGGTAATTTAAAAATAAATGAATAACTGACAAAAAGAAAAATTTAAAAAGCTGCCACAGGGCTTGAGAGATGGCTTAGAGATCAAGGTGCTTGCCTGTGAAGCCTAAGGTCTCATGTTCCACTCTCCATGTCCCATGTAAGCCAGATACACAAGGTGATGGAAGTACACAAGGTCAGACATGAACACTAGTTTTTGCAAGCATCTGGAGTTCAATTACACTGGCTGGAGGCACTGGTATGCCAATTCTTTCTCTCTCTCTTTCCCTCTCCCTCTCATAAAAAGGCCATTTTGTTGGGCTTGTCTCAAAAATAGAATAGAACAGAATAGAATAAAAATAAATAAAATAAGCTGACTCTATATGATACAATGAAGGAAAAGGGTCAGGATAAGACAGTATAGGTTCTATTCCAAAAAAGAGTTAAGCATAAAAGCATTAAAATTAAGAGCCTATGTTTGGTGGTTTGAATGTAAAATGTCTCATGTGTTTGAACACTTGGTCCTGAGCTGGTGGTGCATTTGGGAAGGTTGTGAAAACTCTTCTTAGTGTGGGTCACGAGGGCAGGCCTTAAGGTTTTGTGCACAGGACCCAATTCCTGTTAATCTGCTTCCTGCCTATCTATGTGATAACTGAATGATCCTACCATGCCTCCTCCACCATGGGACTTTTCCCTCTGTAATTGAACAGGAAACACCTGAACCACAAGACACAGGAGAGGGTAGGATCAAGTTTTGTTTTTTTCTTCTTCATGAAATTCCTTCCAGTTAGGTATTTGTCCATATCAATAAAAAAGTGAGTAAGAAAATCAGTATGAAGAAGTGGGCCATTGCAGTAAACTTGATCATGTGTTTCTTAGTCTTTTGGAACTGATTGGTGGGAGAAATGGGGAAGAATTTCCAATGTTATGTTAGAGAAACTGTAAGCTATAAGCAGAGCTTACAATGTCTTTGAAAGACCAGGTTAAGAGAAATGAAGATAGTAGAAGTCTGGTTCATGAGGTTTCAAAGGAGAACAAGGATTCTATAAGGAACTTGGCTAGACACAGTTCATGTAATATTGTGGAAAAGAGTATAGCTATATTCTGCCTATGTCCTGAGAATTTGAACAAAGTTGAATTTAAAATTAATAGATTATAGATGTGGTTGGTGAAGAAAATTTCAGGCAGAAAAACAATATTGAGAAAAGAAGCAAAAGATTTTAAAAAAGAAAGAAAAAAATGGAACAACAAAAAAATATTGAGTCTGTGGCATGGATTTTGCAAATTGCTTTGATTCAGATTTATGATGAAAGTGACCAAAATGTGCAGCAGAAATATATAAAAACTTTGAAGCTTGACAAAGAAATAAATGTGAGCATGCTTAAGGTTCTGGGCACTACAGAGTGGCTATAAATGTCATGGAGATTAGCACCATTACAGAGACAATAGGAAAATTGCCCTTGGAATAAGACTCTACTCACTGAAGGCTCTAGTTCTTTTAAAACAATATGGCCTAGGGCTGGAGGGATGGCTTAATGGTTAAGGCATATGCCTGCAAACCCAAAGGACACAGGTTAGAGTCCCAGAACCTACTTTATCCAGATGCACAAGGGACACATGCATCTGGAGTTCATTTACAGTGGCTACAGGCCCTGGTGTGACCATTCTCCCCCCCCCCCCCACCCTCTTTCTCTCTCCTGTCTCTCCCTCTTTCTCTGTCAAATAAATAAATAAAAATTAAATGTTAAAACAACGATAAGACCTGAAGGGAGAACACTGAAAGAGATCTCTACTCCCCAGTGTCAGCCTTACCAAAGCTGCTATAGCTGTATTCCAAGGGGGATGCACTTCAACTCAAGCTGGCAGCAGAACTTGGCAGTGTCATCCATATGGTACTGCTTTTAGAGGAATGACAAAAAGAAAGACTGAGAAGATCATGGGTTATTTCGTCACGAAACCAGAAAGCTACTGAGGCCAGGCAATGTTGGGAAGGGTCATATTCCCTATAAACCTGGAAGAAAGCCCTGAGAAGTCACTGCATGAAGCTGTGAAGGTATACCTTAAGTTACAATGAAGACTCCAGAATGTTGGTAAGGTAAGGACCACAGAACATCCATCAAAGAAAGTTGCAGGCTCAAAGTCAATCTGGACCACAAGAGAGGGTGTGTGTGTGTGTGTTTGTGTGTGTGTGTGTGTGTGTGTGTGTGTGTGTGTGTGTGTGTTACAGGCAGCACTACCCAAGACTTTTGGAACCCAGAAAATTTCATCAAAAGTCACTGATACAAGACATGAAGCTGTAGGATTTGATGTTAGCCTTGATGGGGTTCCATCCTACTTGGGTCCAATCTTTCCTTGTAATGAATGTTTATTGATATGTTGGGATTATATAACCTGTGTTTTAATTATACTGGGCTAAAAGTTAAGAGACTGCATTGAGTCTCAGATGAGACTTTGGACTTTGAGCTTTTGAATAGTTAAGGTATTTTTTTGATAGCCACGAGAAAGTAACTGGTGCAATGTGATAAGACAACAGAACAGCATATGGTCCCTAGACAATCCAATTCTATCTACCTGGGTTTCCTCAAATGCTCCCCAAGGCCTACAAGTCCATAGAAGGTCAACCCTGTAGGTGACCAGTTTGCTGTGTGCTCACTTCTCATTAACTCCTTACTTTTATTCTTTCTTCCCGAAACTCTCTTCCGAGACTATCTTCCTGCACTCTGTCAGTACACTTTTGGCATCCTTTAGAGTCGTTCTCCTCTCTGTGAGAGAGTCTCTCTAACTGCCACAAACAATTTCATGTCCTATTCAGCAGGAAATAGTTAATGATCTGATGTCATCACCACTTATCCTCTAACAGCAGATAGAGTATCTCATCATGAGAGGGGAAATGAGAGAGGGTAGTGTTAGCATGACTGTACCCCTGAAAGTGAATAACACAAACTGACTTATTATCTTTTGCCTAGTTACCTAGAGACCTGTTTTTCCATTAACAACCAGGGCTCCTCCTGGGAGGAAAGTCTTTAATAGGATTTAAGCATTGTTTTTGGTTATGCTCAGTCCCCAGAACTTGGTGCCAGAGCTAATCTCTTCCTAAGACAGCCTCTAGCCCTAACCAACCAGCTGTCCCTCTGGTTCATCTGGGCCAGAAGACAGCCCAGATCCCTAAGGTTATAAATACCTTTCCAAAAGGAGGGCAATCTCTCTCTCTCTGATCACTTGGGAACTTCTAGCTGTGGGTGAACTTCTCCTTCAGCTGGGCCTGGGCTGCTTCATCCAGTCTAGGCTCTAGCCCAGGCACAACTGGGAGGGGCCCCTAGCCCTTACTCTCTGCATGGGTTATTTACCCCTTCCAGCTCCCAATATGGCAGAAGCTCCTTGAACTTTCTTTTCTCTTGCCTTTCCATGCTTTATTCCCCATGCCCTCCATGTGGGATCTCTAGTCATGTAGGTGTCTTTCCTTGGCTCTACTTCTCGCAATAAATATAATAACTCAATAATAAAAAAGACAGCAATAGAGAAACAGAAGGGAGATTTTATGATCAGAAGTAAACTGCAAACAGCTCCAGCAACAAAGCTCTAGATAGGTGGAAGGGAAGCAAAGCTTTATCCAAAGGTAAACAAAGGATCCAAGGTGAAAACTACATTAGCAGCCCTACTGACAGTAAAAACCCACAATTTGTAAAATTCTCAAATCTAGCTGCTGTGAGTTTGTAAATTCAATACCCATGTCATGTCCAGAAGACAGCATTCCATAGCACAATTCTCCTTCCTCTGGTACTTATATCACTCTGTTTCTTTTCCAAAATGTTCCCTGAGAATGGATGGGGATGATTTAGATTCAGTTATTGAAGAGACTCATAATTGGCCAAAGTGCAAAAGTAGTGGTCTTTGGGATGCTCATCCATAAATGGAACTTCTATATATCACTCCTTCCAAGGCTCAATGTAGTGCGAAATGAAGCAGAATGAAATAACTAGAGGAAGGAGTGGAGTGAGGTAGAAAGCTATCTTTGCAACATGGCATCACCATTTTGCTCTTGATCTCACCTCAGTTGTGCTTATTAGCACAAGACCTGCACAAGACTTATCTTGTCAATGTCTTGCCATGGAAGTAGGGAAAGAAGGGTCATGATAATTGGCTCCTCCATAAGGACTTATAGGCAGATAATGATAGATAATGGGAAGGATATCATGATATTCAACTGTTCCCTTAATATCTTTAGTCAGTTAATAGCCACAGGAGAAAGGAGAGACGTTTTCAGTAGTGTACCCACTGATAAGAACCTATTTTCCTGTGAATTATATGTAGCCCAGGATCCTTCAAGTAACCCTAATGAAACTCAATGGGCCATCAAAAAAATAAGAAAAAAAAAAGACAAAAGGGCCTGGAGATATTGGTCAGTGGTTAAAGTCACTCTTTTGTAAAGCTGGACAGCCCAGGTTCAATTCCCCAGTACTCACATAAAGCCAGACACACAAAGGGGTACATGCATTTGGAGTTTGTTTGCAGAGGCAAGAGGCTCTGTTGTGCCCATTATTACCCCACCCCTGCGAAATAAATAAATAAGGCATTTTATTTTATTTTTTTAAGTTTTATTATTATTTTTTTAATTTTTTTATTTATTTATTTGAGAGCGACAGACACAGAGAGAAAGACAGATAGAGGGAGAGAGAGAGAATGGGCGCGCCAGGGCTTCCAGCCTTTGCAAACGAACTCCAGACGCGTGCGCCCCCTTGTGCATCTGGCTAACGTGGGACCTGGGGAACCGAGCCTCGAACCGGGGTCCTTAGGCTTCACAGGCAAGCGCTTAACCGCTAAGCCATCTCTCCAGCCCTATTTTTTTAAGTTTTATTGTTTATTTTATTAATTTGAGAGCAACACAGAGAGAGAGAGAGAGAATGGGAGCACCAGGGCTTCCAGCCACTGCAAACGAACCCCAGACGTGTGTGCCCCCTTGTACATCTGGCTAACGTGGGTCCTGGGGAATTGAGCCTCAAACCAGGGTCCATAGGCTTCACAGGCAAGCACTTAACTGCTAAGCCATCTCTCCAGCCCAAATAAGACATTTTAAAAAGACATAAAAGTAGAAGATAGATGAGGCTAGAAGTGGAAGGGGATCAGTGGAAGTGGAAAAAAAAAGAGATTAATTGGGATCAATGTGATAAAAGTACATTATATACATATGTGAAAATGCCATAATAAAACCTATTATTATATATATTTCTCATGCTAAAAAATAAAATTTGACTATCTGTCTCTCAGAAACACACCTCACTGAAAGAAAAATCCTCATAGACTGAGATTGAACAGATACAAGGTTCATTTTCTAAACAAATTGAAGCCATAAGCAAGGCAATATAGCTATTCTGATAACAGGTAGATTTCAAGCTAAAATTTGTAAGAAGTAGCTCCCAACTTCATAAAACAAGCATTAATGGAAAATATGATATATTCTGAAATATTCATAGTGACTGAATTCAGCACTTCACTCTTATCTATAGATATGTCATCCACACTAGAAATCATCAGAGAAACTTCACCGTTATTATACACAACTGATGAAAAGGATGTAACAGAGAAATACTTATAAATTTTCATCCAGCAACTGAAGAATATATACTCTTCCCTGTAGTCCATAGAATTTTTTCTAATATTGATTATATACATTTTAGGTCACAACACCCTATGGAGGATAAATATAAAATTTATGGATATAAATCCCCTGTTAACATTGTATCACCAAATCTTGAGGTCCCTGCTCTGCAACCCATGATTCATCTTCATGGCCTGATTTCATGAGCCCTTATTGCTTCCATGCAGGAACTTTTATTCTGCTCCACAATGGATAGGGACCATCCCCAAAAGTCTGCATTGCAAATCCAAAGAACCTCTCTTTCTTACATTTTCCATACCTCCAAAACGAGTACCAGGTGGGCAAGGCTACTAAAACTTGTAAGTCATCTGGGGATAAAGCCAACTTTGGGGGACAGGAAAGCCAGTATTCTTCCTTCATGCCTGCTTTTTTTAAAGATAAGCAGCACTCCTCCTACTGTCCCCATGCTTAATTACTAGCCCAGGCTGCAGTCTCCAGACTGAAACTTTATTTATTTTTCTGTGCCAACTTTGTATCTTTCATATCCTTTGTTCTCCACCAAATGCACAAGCTAATTACTTTTAAATTCAACTTTAAGTTCTCGAGACATGGGAAAAATGCAGCTGCAGCCAGACTTCACACAAACTGCCTCTAGCCCATATCCAATAAAGTCCCTTTTCCTCTTTGAAACCTTATAAGACAAGCCTCCATGGTCTATAGTAATCTCTGTATTTATAACTTTCAATGTCTCACCAGAAAAGTCCATCAAACCCTACTTATAGCACTGAGAGGCTTCTTTTTTTAAATTTTTTAATTTTTTAATTTTATTTATTTATTTGAGAGCGACAGACACAGAGAGAAAGACAGATAGAGGAATAGAGAGAGAGAATGGGCGCGCCAGGGCTACCAGCCTCTGTCAACGAACTCCAGATGCGTGCGCCCCCTTGTGCATCTGGCTAACGTGGCACCTGGGGAACCGAGCCTCGAACCGGGGTCCTTAGGCTTCACAGGCAAGCGCTTAACCGCTAAGCCATCTCTCCAGCCCGAGAGGCTTCTTTAGATCAAAGTTTCAAATCATTTCACATTCCTCTAACAAGTCAATTTCAAAAAACCCATAATCAGTGGGGTGGTTTGAATCAGATGTCCTCCATAAACTCATATGTTTTGAATACTTGGTCCCCAGCTGATGACAATTTTGGAGGTGGAGCTTTGCTAGAGGAGGTGTGTTGTTGGGGTCAGACTTATGAGTGTTATAGCCAGCTCCTCTTTTCTAGAGCTCAACTCACTTTCTTGCTGCTATCTTCTATCTGATTCCACAAGAAACATTGTCCAGCTTCTGCTCATGCCATGCTTTCCTGTGCCATCATGAAGCTTCTCCTTGAAACAATAATCCAAAATAAAACTTGTCATCCCATCATCTGCTTTTGGTGAGGTGTTTTGTCCCAGCAATGTAAGTACAACAAGATATTGGTACCTAGAGTGGAATCATTGTTGCTAGAAGCATTATTGTGTGAATTTTAGTCTTGAAACTGATTTGTAGGGCTTGGAGAGATGGCTCAGTTGTTAATGGTGCTTACTTGCAAAGCTTGATAGATCAGATACAATTCCCTAGTACCATTTAAATCCAAATGCAGAAAGTGAAACTTATTTGCAAGAAGAATATGGACGGATTTGAAATGTAGGATTAAGAGACAGTTTGTAGTGCTCTAAGCAGTGCTTGATAAGCTATTCAGGTAAGCTATTCTGGTGAGAGTTAAAAGACTTAAATGCAGAAAGACCTGGACTGGATAGGCTTGGATTACAACGAGAAGAAAAGCTTTATCTGGACTGGGCTAGAGGCACTTTTGTGAGAGGCTGGCTGCATCCTTTCCATGTCCTGATAACTTGGGCAGGGTTGAATTTAGAAGAAATGGACTGGTATGACCAGATGAATATAGCACAAAAAGAAGTGAAAGTTTCAAGCAAGAATCTATAGTGCACTTCATCTGTAATTGTTTGAAAGATAACCACCACTGAGATTGTACCACCTGTTATGCATTGGAACAGTAGTAGGAATGTTGACTCTTTTGAACAGAGGCAACTGAAGGAAGAATGAAGAGGGAGGTTTCATGGTCTTCAAAGTGAGATTTATTCCCCTTGAGTTTACAAATACTGTAGCTTACCTGCTACTATGGGAGTAAAACAAATTCAGGAAAGATGTGGTCATTGGATTCACAATGTGTTATGTTGTTTGTTTGTTTATTTTGGTTGGGGGGGGGGATAATGGTCACTGGATAATGTGAGGCAAGATTGTTAGAATCCATGTGGAAGGTACAGTGGAACCTTGAGAATGAACCTTGGGTTTCAGTAAAGACTTCAGAATTTTGGAGATGTTTGGACTATAGAATGGCTGCCAAAGAGAGCTACTGACCTGGGATGAAGTTTTCCTTGAGCTGTGAGCAGCCCAGATAGAGGACTGGATGTATTTTTACATCTTGAGATGGTTATGTTTATATGGGGACTGGGAGAGGTGAATGTGGAGGTGGTTTGAATCAAATGTTCCCCCTAAACTCATGTTTTGAAGCTTATACCCCAGTTGGTGGCAACTGGAACAATGGATCCTTTCTGGAAGAGGTCTAATGTTGGGTTGGGCTTCGGGTGTTATAGCCAGCTCCCTTTTGCCAGAGCTCAGCTCAGTCTCTCTCTGCTATCTTCCACCTGCTATGGCAGATTATGGTATACAGCCTTATATGATATATAGCTCATGTCATGCTTTCCCCTGATGGGCTTATTGCAGCAATGGCTCCACTTCTCATTACAAATTGCCTGTTGCAGTTACCTTCTTATTTCTGGAAGACAAAAACTGACCAAAAGTAGCAATTAGGAGGAAAGTGTTTATTTTAGTTTTTAGTCTTAAGGAGAAGTTTCATCATGGCAGGCAAGCATGTCAGAGCAGAGGCTGGACATCATATCTTTCCATAGCATCTGGGAGGACATAGCAAGAAAGTAAGCCATTTATCAAGTATTGGCAAGCTAGTCTAATAAAGCACAAGATTTACCCCAATGGCATACCTCCTCCAGCAAGGTTCCACCCTTCCCCAGTGCCACCATTTGTGGACCAGTTATTTACATGCATTAGTTTGTGGGGGGAAATTTTAGATTCAAACCACCACACAAGTGAAAGAAAAGGCTTTACCTGGCTTTGGTATTTTCTCAAAATTCTACAACCAGGAAAATGATGTTTTCCATATTTTTAATTATCTAAGGATGCACTGTCTCAAGAAGACAATGATATTTGTGAAACAACTACTCTGTGAGTCACCTTATTTTCCATCATGTTCTCATGTTCCTTTCTATCTAGATGCCTACGATTCATTATCTATTAAACTGTGATCATCCATAGGAGTGAGAGGGAGATAGCATTAGGGAGAGGCAGTTAGACAGGAAGTTCTATAGGAGAAATATGAATGTTAATTCCTGTTCAACTAGTAGAGATAGAACAAATGGTGGCTAATTTACAGTGAACATTCATCATGCTGTCTGAAATCGCTACCACAGAGCTGGAATTACTCAGGTGTGCATGGAGCTCAGACTCAGTCCCTTCTAGGCTCTGCACCTAGGTGTGCTGACTTCTGGATTCAGACCCAAACCTAGGATAAAAAGCCTGGTTTTTCACAAGGATTTTGGTGAGTCTTTTCCTTTTTTTCCAGCTCCTAGGTTGTTCATCTCCCAGCACTTGAGATTTTTGCCAAACATAAAGTTTTGTCCTTCCCACCTTGGCAGCTTGGCTGCTGCTAGGATGGGAAAGGATGCTGTGTTGTTGTGCTATTTTTAAAGCCTCTCTTTTGTATTCTTTTTCATTTTCTTTTCAAGAACCATGGGCTTTAACATGGGCCCTTAGACCACATGGATGTACTTACTCCTCACCCTTTGGTTCCTGGTTGGAATAAAATGTAATGATTCACAAAAAATAATCCTTCTCAGTCTTATTTTATTTCAATTCTTTAAGTAAGGCAGACATGAACTTGGGCTTGGGTTTGCATTTGAAAACCTAAAATAAAGTCCCATCTCAGGAAGAAGTCACCTACTTTGTTATTACTTTTATGCATGGTTACATGACAACAACTTTAGTTTTGAATAGGTAACCTGTCATTACATTATGAATTTTGGTAGGTAACCTGTTATTGAAAGTCATGGGAAGGTCTGTAAGCCATGAAACTTTGATACCAGTCATTTGACTCTATATACAAACTAGGTTACTTACAATGAGATATAAAAGCAAAAGGCAACAAAATATTTGTCAATTTGCAAAATGAAAAAAAGCTATTTGCCAGATAATAGTTAGGAATCATTAGAAATAAAGTGACATTATATTAACCCCACACAGAAAGCAAAAATATGTAGTAAAGAGCATTAGCCCCAGTAGCCCCAGTAGACTCTGTAGAGATTAGCCCTGTGTTAGAACTGAGCAGGCCAGCTATGGTAAGTCCTTAGCAAAAAGGCAGGTTCATTGCAGGACAGTTTGAAGGTCACAGATGTTGAGAATACTATTAATCCACAGGCCTTGTCCTTGAAAAATGCATAGTGTGAGTGTAGGCACTCTCTACACTTGTACATCTCCCTTCTCTTTGAAAGAAGAACAACCCCTGTTGACATCAGCTACATCCATTGGCCTTAGAAACAGATAAACAGTCCTTGCAAGTAAGAATTGATGAATAGCTCACTTACTTTCTTTTCATTAGTTGCCTGGGCAATGGCTATAGTCCATATATTCAGAATGATGAGGGCAGGCTGGGGAGATGGCACAAAGGTTAAAGATGCTTGCTTCCAAAACCTGCTAGCTTGGGTTCAACTCCCTGGCCACCCATGTAAAGCCATGGGTGCATTTGTTTATAATGGCCACAGACCCCGGGTTGCTTGTACGTATATACACATAAGAACACAAATGTTTTAAATTCCCAAGAATGATGAGGGCAAAGGAGAAAAGAGGCCAAACTGCATCTGGAGGGTTGGACAGGGGACAGATACCTCAGGAAATTGCAGGGTTCATGCAAGAAAATAGTGCAGTGCTGGTCATGCTTCTTGGGATAACTTAAAGAGCCTTGAACTATTTTCCTCCCCATCACTTATTCTTAAGTGAAGTTAATTGCATATAAGCAATTCATCAAGCATCCTAGAAATTCAGTCTCTTGACTTCCTCAATTGAAAAAATGGCATCTTATCTAGCTTTGCTGGCTTCTACAATGGCTTAGGTGCCATTTCCTGACGTTTTGTTAC
Source organism: Jaculus jaculus (assembly GCF_020740685.1). Taxonomy (NCBI): domain Eukaryota; kingdom Metazoa; phylum Chordata; class Mammalia; order Rodentia; family Dipodidae; genus Jaculus; species Jaculus jaculus. The sequence continues at coordinate 71,731,656 of NC_059125.1, forward strand.
CCAAGAGTGTTCCACACATATGAACACAAATATGCACTGCAGGTGAGTTTATATATTATTGTCTTTCATTTAGTCTTTCTGCTTGCATACATCTGTTTCTAGAGATTCATTTTCTTCCTTTGAGTGGGCCATTGGCCATTTCCCCTGTTTTTGTATGCTTATTTTTATTTGAAAATTGGGCATTTGATCAAAACATTGTTGTTCCCTGCTTTTGCATACTGACTTCACACACAGCAAGGCCCTTTACTATAGACCAAATCTAAAGGATGAGTGTTCTCTCAAACTTTTTCTAAGGAGTCACTTCCTTTTTTTTTTTTTTTTTTTTTCTGAGGTAGTTGGGTCTCTCTCTGGTCCAAGCTGACCTGGAATTCACTATGGAGTCTCAGGGTGGCCTCAAACTCACTGTGATCCTCCTAACTCTGCCTCCCCATTGCTGGGATTAAAGGTGTGTACCACCACACCTAGCTAGGAGTCACCTTCTTGATTACTGTTGTTCCCTTTATCAGTTCCCTATTAAAAATGGCAGTGTCTGAATGACATAATTTCCCTAAGAGACTTGTGCCTATTTTTGTTGTATCCTTCAGTCTATAATCTTTTGCTTTTGTGTCCTAGAAGATCACAGTCCCCCTTCAGTTCTTTCTTGTACAGCCACATCTTTAGGTATCCTTTATCCTGATATACAATTTACACAATCATGTTCCAAATTAGGCAAGGCAGAATCTAGTTCCCCTACCAGCTCCCAGACAAGTCAGAGTGTTGCCAGAAATTTATAGCAAATTTTACTCATGCCCATATATCCTGGAGAAGTATCTAGAAATTGAGTAATGCTGTGCCCTGACAGTGAGGAATTAAGGCAAGGCTGTGAAAAAAAATACCATGGCATGTTCTTCCACATTGACTACATCTTTTTCTTGGTTAGAATTTTGATTGTTTGGTGTACTATCTTAAGTATCAACTACTGTCTCAAAAAGGTCTTTTTTTTGTTGTTTTGCTTTGTTTTTGTTTTTCGAGGTAGCTCAGGCTGACCTGGAAATTTACTACGTAGCCTCAGGGTGGCCTCAAACTCACAGTGATCCTCCTACCTCTGCCTCCCAAGTGCTGGAATTAAAGGTGTGTGCCACCATGCCCGGCTTCACAAAACTATATTGGTGGGTATGCTTTTGCTTGTCTAGCATGTCTGTGGGGGAGTGAGGAACTTCAAGATGTTGGCCCATAAACCTGCTGACAAGACTCATAGCTTCTCTCAATTTTAGTGCTTATAATATTTCCATATAATGGATATGCTACATTTTGTTCTCCTATTAATCAGTTTATGGGAATGCTTTCAATTTTGTATGTTATTAAATAATGACATTTAATAATGTTCTGCAATGGACATTTATTTTCAAGTTCGGTTTGGACATATAATTACTTCTTGGTCAGATATCTAGGTGGGTGGTCTCTGAGACATATGGAGAGTCCTGATTCCTTTTTTTGTTTTGTTTTGTTTTGTTTTCTCTTGGGAGATTTTGGTAATTCTTTCTTTAACTATTTGAGTACCTGAAAGACTGTTTTCTGAAGTGGCTATACTATTTTACCCTCTTATCAGGAATTTTTTTTATTAATTTACTCAGAAAAAAATATACATAATGTGCATATCAAACAATTGGGAATACCAGAAGGTATCCATTTGGTTTCATGTCAATGTTCATTTGACATCATAGTAAAAGTGGCCATATGGCCCATTTCCAGGCTCTGACAACTGATATATTACAGAAAACAACAAATACAGAACATGTACAAGTAACATGAAATTACCTCACATTTTTCAAAACTATTTAAGTCCCAAAATGCAACGTAGTTACATATGCTATTCCATTTATTTTATTTTGAATTGGCTTCTTAGAGACCTCTATTTTCTCAAGGTGCATATAACCAAAAGAGGTAACAGAAAGTGTCAGAAAAAATACAGCAGTGAATATGAGAAACTCCAGGTTCTCATCTCCACTCTATCAAATCAGCAGATGGTTGTAGGGAATTCATTTCCTTTTCTTAAGTAATACTTTCCTAGATATAAAATAGACAAAACTGAACTATAAAATATATTCAGCAATACTTCCAGAACTATAGTACATGGTTCAGTTTTTCTTTAGTCATTCAACATATGCTTATTTGTTCCTATGTGACAAGAAAAAAGAAGTCTGACGATAAATGTGAGAATCTAGATCTTAATTGTAATGCAGAAGAAAAGAGTTCACAAAGCTGTATTAGTAATTGATAAAGAGAAGACAAGCAAGGCTACAGGGTTTTAAGTACTAAATGCTCACAAACTAGATTATGGCAGGATATAAAAAGAAGAATTCGTTAGCCATTGCAAAGGAAATGTTAAGTAGAGTAGGATTAGTTCATGGAAAAAGTCCAGATATAGGAACTCTTTGTCTCTCTTATATGTGTATTATTGCAGACATGTTTCCTAACCCCTTCAAAAATGAATTAGTAATATCTTTAATTGAGAATTATTCTGCTTCAAAGGAAATCACACTTTTTACTATGAAAACTTTGCCCTATACTGCTAGAAATAACTCACTAAACACATTGGAAATATTATGAAATTAGAGGGAAGAAATCCATCTTAAATGCTAACATTAAAAATTCCTTTCAGTAAGCTAGCTTGAGTGGAAGAAAAATGTGGGAGGTCATGCACATTTATAAACAATTCAATGCAACTGCCATTGCTCAGTGACAATAACATGGAACTACATAGTGAAATAATATTAATATTTTATATATTTTCATTCTCATACCACATACTTTATGACTTTTAGGGGTTTAATCCTAAGTATCCTCTAGTGGCTTACATAGTGAAGTTTGGGTCCCTGGTGAAGCAATTTTCAGTGGTAAGACATTAAAGAATTTACTAGATTACAAAGTTTCTTATCTTAACAATGGATTAATACATTTATGGCATCATAATTGAATAAACATTAGGGCACAGAGTATAAGGTCTAATTGGAGAAATAGGTCACTGTCCTTGTATGGTACATCTTATACCTCACTTGCCCCCTTTTGTCTTCTTGGCTGCCAGGATATATACAGCTCTATTCTACCATGATCCTCTGAATCACCATCAGCTCAAAATATATCATCATCAAGTTGCTAGAAAGCAACCTCTGATAACATGAACCAAAATATTTCTGTCTGAAATGTTCCCCTCTCTATGGGCTCATGTTTTAAAAATTGTTCATCAGCTGATGGTACTGTTTTTGTAGGCTATAGAACCTTTAGAATATGAGGCCAAGCCATCAGAAGTAAGTCACTTGGGACAGGCCTTTAGAGGTTATAGTCTGCCTTCTGGTTCCAGTACCTTCTTTGGTTCCTGATCAACTACCATGTAAATAGACTTCAACACAAGCTCCCACCACCATAACTGATACTCCACTATACTTTACCTGGCGTAAGAGACTGTGACCCTCCTTCCTTCAGTATTTTTATGTCAAGTATTTTGGTTAGAATACTTAACACAAAATAATTCTCCTATCAAGGTATTTTGAAAGGGTTTTTTATCAAAGGAAAAAAATAAAAGAAAAAAAAACAGAAACCTAACATAGTAATATGCCTATTGTGACTTGAATGTAAAATGTCACCACTCATAGTCTCATCTGTTTGAACTACTTGGTTCCTAGCTGGTGGCACAATTTGGAAAGGTTGTGAAACCTGGACACTTGCTGGAGAAAGTAGGTTACCGTGGGTAGACCATATCTTATGGCTTGGACTCACTTCCTGTTTGGCCTCTGTTTTCTGATTGCAAACACAATGTTGTGGTTCCTAGCCTCCCTGGGGCTGCTATCTATTGGTTTCCCAGGAGCATCCAGGCAACTGCAGAGCAGGATCTTGAGTGATCATGAGTGCAATGGGGGAAGAAACGCCCAGGAGACTGTTTCAGAGCACTGCTCATTTATTAGTTGGGGAAATGGGCTTGTGAGTATTCATGTAGTGGAGCAAAAAGGCATGGGTATGGATCACAGGTGGATTGGTTGTGTGAAGGCTGCTGGCTGATACCTCATTAACATATAGGGACCTTCATGGTAAAAGGTCATATGGCCATGGGAAACCAAACCTAAGCCTTATCAGGAGTCCAGGTGCCCCAGGAAAAGGGAGGGAGCAGTCCCACTCCTGCTGGTCTCAAATTGAAATTATCTTTTAGGCCTGCTGCAACATCCTGCAGTCTGGGGCCCTTAGCCATGCCTGACAGCTCAGGCCTACTATGTGGCCTGGGGCCCATAACTATACCCAACACAATGTGACCAGTTTATCCTCCTGTTCCTGTCCTTGTAAATTCCCTATCAAGGCCCTTGAAATATAGCCCCTTGAAACTGTAAACTATTTCCTTAAGCTGCTTCTTGTCAGCTATTTGGTCACAGCAAAGAGTAAAGTTACTAACTCAAAACCCTTATGATAATATTGCCTTTTACTATTTATTTCATTAACGGGTCCATCCTTTGTATGAGAAATTTGAACTTGCTCTTATGTTGAAATCAGAGGAGAAAATCACATTAAATGACTGGAAAGAGATGATTTTCAGTAAAGCAGGTGTAGTCATAAGAAGTATAGGCAATGCAAGTATAATAAGACTACATTCCAGATCTCCAGTCAAGATAGTATCTGCAGCCGGGCATGGTGGTGCATGCCTTTAATCCCAGCACTCAGGAGGCAGAGGTAGGTGGATCACCATGAGTTCGAGGCCACCCTGAGACTACATAGTGAATTCCAGGTCAGCCTGGGCTAGAGTGAGACCCTACCTTGAAAAACAAAACAAAACAAAACAAAAAGATAGCATCTGCTTAACCATGCTTCAACTCCCAGAGCAATAGCAGGCAAGATCTGTGGGGTTTCAAGGTCAGCGTGTCCTTGCACACCTCCAGTGGGAGAGTATGGAGGAGCACATTAGGGAATCTACTGATTCCCACACTCTCAGGTAGCCCACTAGACCCCCCCCCCTCCAGACATCTCAAGAAGCCGTCCCAGCTGCGGCACTGCAGACCAGGTTTGCTCTTGTGCTATCTGCAGGTTCTGTGGACCCAGGCCAGGCACCTCTCACCTTTCCCTGCACCAACAGTCCCTCACTCCAACCTCCCATGGCTTTCCTCCCTTTCCCCACCACCAGGACCAAAGTTCCATTCCCCTGCCCCACTGTGCCAGCAGGACCGCTGTCCCATCCCCATGCCCTGCCATGCCACCGGGACTGCCATCCCCACCCTGCCATGCAAGCAGGACTGCGCCATCCCATCTAACCACACCACCACATCACTAGTCCATGTGTGTAATTGCCCTGCCGGATCTTGTTACCAGCCTATGCATCTAATCCAAGCCTGAAGGCCTGATGTGTCCTGAATTTATTCCTCAGTGTGCATATAAACAGATGGGCCTGGCCACATATGCCTGCTGGTCAGCCAGTCTGACCAGAAATTGTAGTTTGAGGTTCACTGAGAGAATGTCTGAAAGAAACACATGGATAAGAGATAAAAGAGGACACTCAGCTTTCTCTAGCTTCTGCATGTATGTGATACATGTGCATGTACTGCACAAACCACACACATACCATACAAACTACACACATGGCTCCCCAAAAGGAAGTATATAATTTTTAACCAATGAGTTTTTAGAAGTACTATATTTATTTAATTAAAAGACAGAGAGTTAGATGGAGAAAGAATGGGCATGCCAGGGCCTCCAGCTACTGTAAACAAATTCCAGACACATGCATCACCTGTGCATCTGGCTTACATGGTTACTGAGGAATCGAACCTGGAACATTAGGCTTTGCAGACAAGTGCCTTAGTCACTAAACCATCTCTCCAGCCTACCCAGTGAGTATTTTAGGTGTCAAAATAGTTTGCAATCAGTTATAGGGATACATTCTGTTGTTTTGTGTTATCTAAACATTTTTTTGGCTATCTGAGGTTTTTTGTACCTCCAAAATAATTGGAAGATTATTTTCCTGTATCTGTGAAGAATGGCATTAGATTATTTAAAAATATTTATTTATGCCAGGCGTGGTGGCACACGCCTTTAATCCTAGCACTCGAGAGGCAGAGATAGGAGGATTGCCATGAGTTTGAGGCCACCCTGAGACTACATAGTGAATTCCAGGTCCACCTGGGCTAGAGTGAGACCCTACCTCGAAAAACCAAAATATATATATATATATATATTTATTTATTTATTTGCAAGGAGAAAGAGAAAGAGAAGGATAAAGAAAGGGAGGGAGGGCTGGAGAGATGGCTTAGCGGTTAAGCGCTTGCCTGTGAAGCCTAAGGACCCCGGTTCGAGGCTCGTTTCCCAGGTCCCTCGTTAGCCAGATGCACAAGGGGGCGCACGCGTCTGGAGTTCGTTTGCAGAGGCTGGAAGCCCTGGCGCGCCCATTCTCTCTCTCTCCCTCTATCTGTCTTTCTCTCTATGTCTGTCACTCTCAAATAAATAAATAAATAATATTAAAAAAAAGAAAGGGAGGGAGAGTGAATGGGTGAACCAGGAGGGCCTCTTGCAGAGGCATGCACCACTTTGTGTATCTGGCTTTACATGGGTGCTGAGGAGTTGAACCTAAGTCATTGGACTTTCCAAACAAGTACCTTTCACAGATGAGCCATCTCTCCAGCACAGCATTGGAATTTTGGAATGAAAGAATAAAATAATAAATAGAATAAAATCCTCAAGAAAAGAAAAATTGAATAAAGAACTAGAAGATGGAAGGACTTTCTCTGCTCATGGATTAGAAGAATACATATTGGGAAAATTGCTCTCTTACAAAAATAATCTACAAATTCAATGCAATCTCAATGAAAATCCCAATACCATTCTTCACAGAAATGGAAAATGCAGTCTTTAAATACATCTGCAAGGACAAGACCTTGGCTAACCAAACCAATCCTAAACCAATAAAAAAATACTAGAAATATTACTATACTGATTTTAATGTATATAACAAAGCAGTTATTTTAAAAAGCAGCATAGTACTGGTACAAACAGTTTTGTACCATGTAGATCAGATTAGAAGAATTTAGATATAAACCCATGCATCTAAAGTCACATGTTTTTGACTAAGGTATCAAAATTACTCAAAAGTACTTACTGTATAAAAATAGTCTCTGTAACAAATGATGTTGGATAAAGTAGTTATATACATGCAAATAAAGGAAATTAGATCTTCATGTCTGAGCCTGCACAAAAATCTGCTTGAAATGGATCGAGGTCATCAACATATGACCTGAAACACTGAAGCTGCTAAAATAAAAACAGATAGTACACTACAACATATAGATATTGGTATAAGCTTTCTGAATAGGACTCTAATCATCTCAGAAAAAATGCCAACTATCAATAAAAGCTTCTGAATGGTGAAGCTAACAATTAATCAAGTGAAGAGTTACGCTAGGAGAAAAATCATTTAAATCCATACATCTGGCAGATGATTAATATATACAATATACAAAGAACTCAACACACTGAACTTCAAGAAAACAAACAACTCAACCAAAAAATGTGTTATAGAATCTAATGGAGAGTTCCCAAAAGAAGAAATACAATTGACCCATTAACATTTTTATCATTCTTTTTTATGTTGTTTTGAGGTAGCATCTCACTCTAGCCCAGGGTGACCTGGAATTCACTATGTAGTCTCAGGCTAGCCTCAAACTCACAGTGATCCTCTTGCCTCTGCCTCCCAAGTGCTAGAATTAAAGGTGTGTACCACCATGCCTGGCTCTTTATTTTATTTTATTTTTTTTAAGGTAGGGTCTCATGCTAGCCCAGCCTAACCTGATACTCACTCTGTAGTTTCAGGCTTGCCTCAAACTCACAGCAATCCTCCTACCTCTACCTCCTTCCTGAGTGCTGGGATGAAAGGCATGTGCCACCACACCCAGCCCATTAATAGATTTTTTTTTAAGTGTGTGATATCCTTGTCCATCAATAAATTGAAAATTAAAATTTACATGTATATAATAATCTTCACATTTATTTTGCTCATAAAATTAACATTTGGTAATGTTTGTTTATTTCCTAGCTATAATCTAGAGGCCATCAACTTCAACTAGATTTTACTGCCCTTAGCTCATTACAGGAACTTCTCCAATTTTCTTCACTTTGATCACATAGTCATATATGAGGAACTGAAGACCAACTAGACTCTCTAGAAGATGTTTACAACTCATACAAATATTTTCCTAGATTTTAAAAACCTTAGGAAGTATCATGCTCATGTCTCTTCCTCCCTTACCTTTTGATTCTGTTTATTTCACCTTTTCTAATAATGCCTCTGATATTTTGAGTCTGAATGTCTGTCCTATAGATATTTAGTGAACATGGAATATCTATATGCTCCCTTCATAGGTCCAAACCCCTTTGAAATTATGTAAGACTATGACACTAGTCATGATCAATAATAAACAGTAAATGAATATTAACCTCCAATGAATGGGCTGGGAAGACTGCTCACTGGTTAGGACAAAGGTACTTACTTACAAAGGCTCTTTCTTGGCCTGGGTTCATTTCCCTAATACCTACTTAAAGCCAGATGCACAAAGTACAACAGGTACCTGGAGTTCATTTGTAGCGGTGTACCCATTCTGTTCTCTTTCCCCCTCTATCTACTCTCAAATAAATAAAACATATTTAAAAGAAAATTAACCTCCAAGGGCTGTAGAGATAATGCAGTGATTATAATCTCTTCCCAGTGACAACATGAGGCTCTTAGGAGGCCTGAAAAAACACTGCAGTGCAATCCGCAGGACCCACACAAAGAGCTGGATATGGCCACATGTATCTGTAACCTCAGTTCCATAGGAGACATAGGAGAATTACCTGACTTCATAACAAAAGGGTCTAGAATCAGTAAGAAACTTCTGCTCAAGTAAGAACAGGCAGAAGAGCGATGGAGCAAGACACTCTACCTAATATTTTACTCCCAACATGGCTGATAAGCCCCTATGGGACACCACAAGGACACATTTAGTACCATATATCACACACACGAAACATACTATATAAACAAACCACACAAACAAACACAAAATTGCAAAAAATAAATATATAAAAATAGAATAAAAAGAAAGAAAATTAACCTCCAACCCAAAGCAGTTGTGTCATTGTCTGGTCATGCCAAAATTGCTTCTACTGTTAGTGAGACAGTAGTTTTGTAGATTGCACAGTATCCATCAGCCTAGATATTTGAATCACCATCAAGAACAGGAAACTTATTGACATGAGTAGCCATATAACACGAACTAGAAGGCCCGGATATCCATGACCTCATAGTGCCTGATACTACCTACACAAGACCATCATAAGAGGAGGAAAGGATCATGACATCAAAATAAAAGAGAGACTGATTGAGATGGGGAGGGGATATGATGGAGAACGGAGTTTCAAAGGGGAAAGTGGGGGGAGGGAGGGTATCACCATGGGATATATTTTATAATCATGGAAAATGTTAATAAAAATTGAGAAAAAAGGATATTTTTTCTTGTTATGTGAAACAATTGACATTTCAAGGTTTAAGTTTGCAATGTAATGTATCATAGCTAATTCCTTCACATAATGGCATTTTTTTACCCACAGAGCATATTTGCCTACATGCTAGAAACAGAGACGTTCTTCTGGAAATACTGAGATTGATTTACGTTGATATTTCCCATGTATTACATTCAAGAGGATTCTAAATTGTGAAGTTACTTCAAAGCAATATTATCATATATATGATGAATACAGGACAAAGTAAAGCACTTAAGCCACTATTGCTACAGACAAATAACTGTCCCTTAGGGAACTAGGAATATTTCCCAGAATGGATAGCAGAAGGCATGATATTTTTTTGTTAGCTTGCATTGCTATTAAGACAGGAACCCCAAGTTTCATAAATATGAAATGCTATTCTAAATGGAGCTGTCAGGTGTTGAATAGCATTTACAAATACACAGGTATGTTTGGCACTCTGTCAGCTTCCTTTGCTATTGATTCATTAACTTGATAAATATTTACTGCCTGTCTGTTATGTTCCCACTCCTATTCTAGATAACAGTGCATAGATGCATGTGACATCAATTTTGTGGTCAAATAACTACTATTTAGTTGAAAACATAAATGAACAGATAATTATAAAACAGTATAAGTGGGGACTTCCATTTAAGATGGTGACATAGGAACCATGCCCAATCATCCTAGGGGAGAAAAAGCAAAAAAAATAAAAAATAAAACAGCAACCTACAGTCTTCTACTAAAAAGTGAGATGTATAAGAAATTACCAACTGCAGCAGAGAGGTAGGAGAGATCTAGAGCCCACATAAGCAGGCAGAAGCGGCTCCAGCTGTGGCGGCAACAGGTCCATGGGTCCACAGCTGCAAGGCTCGGCTTGAGCTGCAGAAAAAAAGGTGAGAGGATTTTCCACTCACACCAGAGCTCTTCACAAACTCAAGAAATGTGAACAAACAGCAGTGAGCAACAGAGGAGCAGATCACGAGGTAGAGGATCACATGGACTAGCGGAAGAACTAGAACCACTGTCCACAGCCTACCCTCCACCACCACCAGCACAAGCACCAGAGACCTGAGGAAGGGAGCTCACAGCACCCAGCACCGGTGACCAGAGCAACAATCCAACAACCCAGCCAGCCTACTTGAACCCACAGCACACCAAAGAGAGACCCAAGCAGGAGAGCAGCATATCTGAGATGAAAATCATCCCAAAAGGTAACTGGGATTACACCAGGTCAGTACCTACCACATAAGCCTGATATATAGGACTGAACCAGAAGTGCTAATTGCCCCTTCCATATCAGGATAAATTATACGGTAAAACTGATTGGGGGTCATATTTTTCATTCTTAAATAAGCTATATTTTGGGCTTGTTATTTGTTGCTTCTTGATTTATAGCAGCTTTGCTTCCTCTTCTGTTGTACATTAGGGAAGGGTCTCACTTGGTCACAAGCTGGCTTGGAACCCTCAACAGACCAGAAAGAAAACTTTCTTATTGACAGGATTAAGGGTGTGGGGTACCAAAAACCCTAATGGACAGTGATGTTGTTAGAGGATCGGGTTGTCATAATATCTACTCTTCCATAAATATTCTGTGCTGTTTTTCATTGAAAGTGTACATTGTGTAGTTAAATTTTAGAATCTGCCTGTACTTTGTTCCACTCAGCCTACTTAAATACTCTGATAGCAGGCAAACCCAATACCTAGGGTCACTTTTGTAGATACTTTGAGAGTCTTGAGAGCCAAACCTAGCACCTTAAGCTCCTACCCTGAAGATATATAACATCAGATTGATTGATACATATAATAATATTGCAGCTAACTAGAAAATCCAAGTATTAAATTAATCCAAGATGGAAAATATATACATTATAACACAAGAAACAATAAATCAAGACAATATGAATCCACCAAAAAGTATTAATGAATAAGAAAAGACCTCCAGTGAGAACAAGTTAGAGGAAATGCCTGAGAAATATTTCAAAAGAATTATTATAAATATGCTCAAAGAAGTCAAAGAGGAAATCAAAGGAATGAAAGAAGAAATCAAAGGATTCAAGGAAGACACAGGACACAAATTTAATGAAATAAAGAGGTCAATACTAGACATAAATAAGGAAATAGAAATAATAAAGAAAAACCAGTCAGAATTATTAGCAATGAAGAACACAGTTAATGAAATTAAAAAAAATTGTAGAAAATCTCACCAGTAGGATGGATAAAAGATAGGACAGAATATCTAAAGTAGAAGACCAGGTGGCAGATCTAATACAGTCCAACAAAGAGAATGACAATCTAATAGGAAAATATGAAAGGGAATTTCAAGATATTTGGGATACTATGAAAAGATCAAACATAAGAATTCAGGGTATAGAAGAAGGAGAAGAATTTAACTCCAAATGCATAGTAGGTGTTTTCAAAAAATCATAGAAGAGCTTCCCCAAATTGGGAAAGAGGTGCCAATGCAGATACAGGAATCCTTTAGAACATCAATCACACAAAACCTGGAAAGAACCTATCCTTGCTGTGGTGGTTTGATTCAGGTGTCCCCCATAAACTTAGGTGTTCTGAATGCTAGGTTCCCAGATGGTGGAGATTTGGGAATTAATGCCTCCTGGAAGGAGTGTACTGTTGGGGGCGGGCTTATGGGCTTTATAGCAAGTTTCCCCATGCCAGTGTTTGGCACACCCACCTGTTGCTGTGGTTCATCTTATGTTTGCCAGGGGGTGATGTCCACCCTCTGCTCATGCCATCGTTTTCCCCTGCCATAGTGGAGCTTCCCTTCGAGCCTGTAAGCCAAAATAAATCTCTTTTTCCCAGAAGCTGCTCTTGGTTGGGTGATTTCTAACAGCAATGTGAACCGGACTGCAACACTTGCCATATTATAATTAAACTACCAAACATATAAACCAAAGAACAAATATTGAAAGCAGTTAGAGAGAAAAATCAAGTTACCTACAAAGGCAAGCCCATCAGGATCACAGCAGATTACTCAACACAAACTTTAAAATCCATAAGGGCTTGCAGAGATGTATTCCAAATTCTGAAAGATAACAACTGTAAACCAAGGTTACTTTATCCTGCAAAGCTATCCATTAAAATAGATGGAGAAATAAGGACACTCTACAACAAAAGCAGGCTAAAAGAATATTTGAAGACAAAATCAGCTCTACAGAAAATACTTGAAAGAATCTTCCATGCTGAAGAGAAAGAAAGGCACACATATAAGGAACCTGGAAAAATCAAGCCATATTCGAATACCAGTTAATACAAGAAAATAAAGCTAAAATGGGAAGAACTACAAAAAATGGCAAAAATAGCCGGTCAAGATGGCGACAGCCTAGCTGCACTACAAACAACAAGGGGAAAAAAGGGCAAGTATTCAAGGGAAATTAGGAACTTTTTGAAGAGGGAGGGCACAGATTGGGGTAAAAGAGGGAAGCACACACCCCCGTGACCCACGCCCCACCACCCCGCCCGCCATGAATAGCCGCATCGGGCGCGGCCCGGCGCCCCAGCGGCCCGGCGCCCCAGCGGCCCGGCGCCCCGTGCACACCAAGCCCCAGGCGCCCCGGCGGCCCCCTGTGCCCCACAACCCCCCCCCCACAGGCCCGCGCACCCCCTCCCCCCCCACCGCGCCCCTCCCCCCCAGGGCACCCCAGGGTCCCTATCCACACAGGGCAGGTTCGGCCCCAGCGAACTGAGGCTTCCCGCGCCCCAGGCGCCCAGGCATGCCCCGCGCCCCCTGTGCCCCACCCCCACACGTCCTGCGCCCCAGCGTGCCTCAGCGTACCCCACCCCCCTCCACGCCCCGCGCCACCCCTGCGCGACCCCCTCGAGCCCCCCCCCGCGCATCCAGAGCACCCCACAGCGTCCCTTGGCATCCCGCACCCTGGTGTGCCCCGCGCCCCCTCCCCCCACACGCACCCTGCGCCCCCTCCCGCGCACCCCTGACATGCCCTGCGCCCCTAGTCCCCCACACCACCCGCACACTCCCCCGTGCCCCCCTGCGCACCCTGTGACCCCCCGTGCGCCCCGCACTCCCCCCATACCCCCCGGGTGCCCCGCACCCGCCCCCCCCCACGCCCCGCACACCCCCCCTGCATGCGCACTCCCCCCCACCAACAGCGCGCCCCTCGCCCCCTGACTGATCAGAGCGCCCCACGCCCCCCTGCCCCTCCAGGGCACCCCACCCCGCACCCCCTGAGCCCTGCCGCCTCCCGCACACCCCACCCTGATTGCCCGGTGCCCCGGCGCACCCCGACACCCCCGCCGTGTGCCCCACTCGCTCCATACACACTATCGCACCCCGCGCCCCCTTCCACCCACCCGCCCATGCACCCTCTGCACATCCCGCATGGCTGTGCTCTGATTGGGCACCCACCAGTCATGCCTGCCAGCCTGCTTCACTGAAGCTGAGACCTCCTACCTTGCCCTTGCTCTCTGATCCTGCAAGTTGACCAGCCACGGGGTGCTTGGTTCGCAGGCCTGTGGGGGGCCACCCCTGCCGTGAATAGGTGGCTGCCAGATCACCTGCTGCTGTGATCACATCACTTGCTGCCAGTCAGCTTCTGCTGTGTCCTGATTCCGTACCCACATCATCTGCCTCTGCACTACAATTGCACATGCAGCGGGCCCACTCCCACAGCAAGAGCCACACAAGTCCACACTGAGTCACTAGTGCCAGTGCAGGTGCCATCCTCTACCTGTACATCGCCACACATCCCCTACTCCCCTGAGGCAGAAGAGCACAGACTGTTTACAGACCCCAGTGTACCCAGCCAGAATCTAGGCACCTTCAGGGCTTGCTACCTCAGTCCCCTTTCAAGCTCAAAAGCAGGCAGCTTAGGTGCATTACTGGGTGAGAATTCAGGCAACTTTAGCACCCCTGTCAGGCTATAGGTAGGCGGCTATGGCAAGAGTGAGCAAAAACCCAGGCTGCTTACAACTGCCCCAGGCTGCCTTGGATTCGCATTAAGCTAGATCCCAGGCTGCTCCACCCACTTACCTGCCCATACACTGACATGGGTAGACCACAGCGCAAAAGAAATAACACGAAAAATAAAATGGAAGAAAATCCAGACAGATCACCCAGTCCAACAAGGATCACAACTAACCAAAACATAGAAGAGTGTTTAGGATCAGAACATCAAGTGGAAGCAATGAACAATGTAACCCTGACCAAACTACTGCTAGAACTGACAGGAAAGCTACAAAGGATAGATAATCGTATGGATGCTACCATCACTAAGCTAGAGCAATATGATAAGACACTGGAAGGAATTCAAAGAGAGCTAAGAGAGTTGAGGGAGAGTGAAAAAAAAGAGGACCTTAAAAATCAGCTGGCCACACTAAATGAAAACATAAAGAAATGCAAGGATGATTTCCAAGAATCATCAAGAAAATCAGAAAATGAGACAAAAAGGGAGCTGGACAAAGCGATGGAAGTGATACATAGGAAAGTAGTAGAAAATGCAAACTTAATTGAACAAGTCCAAAACTCACTAGAGGCTCTCAAGAATAGAGTCAGCGAAGTGGAAGATAGAAATTCTGATCTGGAAGACAGGATGGAAGAAACAGTTTGAGAGTCCAAAAATTTCAGTAAGTTCAAAAGTTCCTGTGAACAGATCATGAGAGAATTGTGGGATACACTTAAACGTCCTAATATCAGAATCATTGGAATACCAGAAGGAGAAGAATTTCAGACCAAAGGCATGGAGAACTTATTTAACACAATAATTGAAGAAAACTTCCCCCATCTCTTAAAAGAAAGGCCCATCAAGATTCAAGAAGCAAACAGAACTCCTAACTGACTAGACCAAAGGAGAAACTCCCCAAGGCATATTATCATTAAGACTCTAAACATTGACACCAAGGAAAAAATCCTAAAAGCAGCTAGGGAAAAACAGCACACCACTTTCAAAGGAAACCCCATCAGAATTACTTCAGACTTCTCAATGGAAACCCTGAAAGCTGTAAGGGACTGGAATAAAACTCTCCAAACTCTAAGAAACTATGGCTTTCAACCCAAATTACTCTACCCGGCAAAAGTCTCCCTTATAATAGATGGTGAAAGGAAAACTTTCCATAACAAAACACAGCTTTACAATTATATGAACACAAAACCAAACATACAGAAAGTTCTCCAGGAAATTCTCCACAGAGAAGAAACAAATAACCAAACACAAATGCCTAGAAGAAGCAGATCACAGCAACCAAACCCAGAGTAGATAGAAAAAAAAAAAATAAATAAATTCCATGGAAATGCCAACACACCTCTACCACCACAACATGACTGGGATCAAATAAAATCTCACAGTCATCACCCTAAACATTAATGGCCTTAATTCACCCATCAAGAGACACAGGCTAACAGGGTGGATCAAAAAATTAGACCCCTCAATCTGCTGCCTTCAAGAAACCCACCTTACCACTAAAGACAGAAACCTCCTCAGGGAGAAAGGGTAGAAAACAATATTCCAAGCAAAGGGGAATAAGAAACAAGCAGGTGTAGCTATATTAATATCAGATAAAGTTGACTTCAAACCAAAAACAATCAAAAAAGACAAAGAAGGCTACTTCCTACTTGTAAAGGGAACAATCCATCAAGAGGATATTACAATCATAAATCTGTATGCACCAAACAGAGGGCATCCCAGTTCATGAAACAAAACCTACTTGACAATAAAACAGAAATAACCACCAACACCATCATAGCTGGGGACTTTAACACACCATTATCAGTAATAGACAGATCATCCAAACAGAAGCTCAACAGGGAAGTAAGAGAGCTCAATAAAACCATAGAGCACTTAGACCTAACAGACATCTACAGAACTTTCCATCCCAAATCCACAGACTACGCGTTCTTCTCAGCAGCCCATGGAACATTCTCTAAAATAGACCATATACTGAGTCACAAAGATAGCCTCCACATATTTAGGAAAATCGACATAATTCCCTGCATGATATCAGATCATAATGCTATATTCCTAGAAATCAACAACAAAAAAACCAACAAGAGCCCCAACGGCAACTGGAAACTGAATAGCACACTCTTAAACATTAAATGGATAGTGGATGAAATAAAAAATGAAATTGCAAAATTCCTGGAATTGAATGACAATGAGAACACATCATACCAAAACTTGTGGGACACAATGAAGGCAGTCCTCAGGGGAAAATTCATAGCACTCAATGCCTTCATAAAAAAGACAGAAAGATCCCAAATCAATAGCCTAACCATCCACCTAAAGGCATTGGAAAAACAAGAAAAATCCAACCCAAAGAGCTCCAGAAGGAAAGAAATAATAAAAATTGGAGCAAAAATTAATGAATTGGAAACCAAGGAAACAATTAAGGCAATTGACAAAACAAAGAGCTGGTTCTTTGAAAAAATAAACAAGATTGACAAACCTCTGGCCAATTTGATCAAGCAAAAAAAGGAGAGACTCCAAATTAACAAAATTCAAAATGAAAAAGGAGAGATCACAACAGACATCAGTGAAATCAGCAGAATCATCAGGACTTATTTCAAAAACCTCTACTCCACAAAACTGGAAAATGTGGAGGAGATGGATAAATTCCTGGATGCATATCATCTATCAAAGCTAAACTCAGAGCAGGTCAACCACCTCAATGAACCCATCACGCTCATGGAAATTGAAAAAGTAATAAAAAATCTCCCAAAAAAAGAAGAGTCCAGGACCAGATGGATTCCCAGCCGAATTTTATCAAACCTTCATGGAAGAACTCAAACCAATCTTCCTAAAACTGTGCCACACAATTGAAGAACAGGGAAAGCTACCCAACTCCTTCTATGAAGCTAGTATCACCCTAATCCCAAAACCAGGCAGAGATGCCACAAGAAAAGAAAACTATCGGCCTATTTCCCTAATGAACATAGACACAAAGATCCTCAACAGAATTCTCGCAAACCAAATCCAACAACACATCAAAAGCATTATCCACCTTGACCAAGTGGGATTTATCCCAGGAACACAAGGGTGGTTCAACATATGAAAATCTGTCAATGTAATACACCACATAAACAAGCTTAAACATAAAAATCACATGATCATTTCTATAGATGCAGAAAAGGCCTTTGACAAGATACAATATCACTTCATGATCAAAACATTGGAGAGAATTGGCATGGCCAGTTCACATCTTAATATAATAAAGGCAATATACAAAGCTCCTAAGGCCCAAATAATACTTAATGGAGAGAGACTGGAGGAATTCCCATTGAGATCAGGAACAAGACAGGGGTGTCCACTCTCACCTCTACTCTTCAATATTGTACTGCTCAAGAAGTACAACAGGAGAAAGAAATAAAAGTGATACAATTTGGAAAGGAAGAAGTTATCTCTATTCACTGATGACTTAAGACATAAGAGACCTGAGGGACTCCATCCCAAAACTCCTGAAGGTGATTAACTCCTATACCAAAGTAGCAGGATAGAAAATCAATGCACAAAAATCTACTACTACTTCCTTCATATATGCAAATGACAAAGATACAGAGAAAGAAAGAAGGGACATGGTCACATTTTCAATAGCAACAAAAAAATAAAGTACCTTAGAATAACATTAACCAAGGAAGTGAAACATCTATACAACAAAAACATAAAAGCACCCAAAAAAGAAATTGAAGAGGACTTGAGAAAATGGAAAGACCTCCAATGTTCCTGGATAGGTAGAATTAACATTGTGAACATGGCAATCCTCCCAAAGGCAATCTACAGATTCAATGCAATTCCAATTAAAATCCCAACAGTGTTCTTCACAGAGATAGAAAAAAAAGATCTCAAATTTCATATGGAAAGGCAGAAGGCCTCACATTTCCAAGCATATCCTCAGCAAAAGAAATACCTCTGAAGGCATCACCATACCTGATCTAAAGCTATATTACAATACCATAGTAATAAAAACAGCATGGTACTGGCATAAAAACAGGACTATATACCAATGGAATAGACTTGAGGACCCAGACTTTGGGTCAAGCAACTTCAGCTACTTTATACTTGACAAAGGCCTAACAATACAGGCTGGAAAAAAGACAGCATCTTCAACAAATTGTGCTAGACACACTGGATAACCATATGCAGGAAATTGAAACTTGATCCACACATTTTGCCATGTACTATACTCAAGTCCAAATGGATCAAAGTCCTCAATATAAGACCAGAAACTCAGCGACTACTGGAAGAAAATATGGGAAGAACTTTCCATGATATAGGAATGGGAAAAGACTACCTGAACAAAACCCCAGTAGCTCAGGATCTTAAACAGTCACTCAGCCAATGGGATCACATGGAGCTGAAGAGTTTCTTTACAGAAAAGCAAACAATAACCGAGGCCAATAGATTACCCACAGAATGGGAGAAAATATTTCCTCGTTGTAAAACTGACAGAGGCCTAATCTCTAGAATCTACAAAGAACTCAAAAACATAAACAATAAAAAGTCAAACAACACACTCACAAAATGGGGCAAAGAGCTGAACAGGCAGTTCACAGAGAAAGAAATACAAATGACAAACACACACTTAAGAAAATGTTCATCATCCCTAGTCATCAGGGAAATGAAAATTAAAACAAATATGAGATTCCACAATACCCCAGTAAGGATAGCAAACATCAAAAAATCAAATGAAAATAATTGCTGGTGAGGATGTGGAGAATTAGAAATACTCATCCACTGTTGGTGGGAATGTAAGATGGTACAACCACTTTGGAAAGCAATATGGAGACTCCTGAAAAAGCTGACTATAGAGATACCAACAGACCCGGTTATTCCCTAACTGGGCATCTACCCTAAAACCTTCAAACCACAGGCCAGACAGATTTGCTCAACCATGTTTGTAGCTTCTCAATTTGTAATAGCTAAGAGCTAGAATAAACCCAGGTGTCCATCACTAGAAGGAAGGATAACTAAGATGTGCTATATCTACACAATAGAATTCTATACAACAGTAAGAAAAAAAATGACACAATGAAATTTGAGGAAAAACGGTTGAACATGGCACAGATCATTCTCAGCGAACTTACCCAATCATAGAAGGAAAATCACCAAATAGTCTTATTCATCTACAGCACCTAACCTGAATCTACCCAAGATGCCTTACATTACCAGCAAGCATCTCAAGGACTAGACAATATGATGGGTGGGGAGGGAGGGGAGGGCGAGGTAGGGGGTGGGAAACGCAAATCTAGACTCAAATGGCAATGGTACCATAAAATTCTATATCCTAAAAGGCAGACCAAATGACTGGAACTTCACCAGGCCCTTATAAGGAACACCTGAGCCAGAAGACACTGGAGAGTGTATGATGAAGTCTGACCTTAATCTTCTACTCTCTCTCTCTCTCTCTCTCTCTCTCTCTCCCTTTCCTCTCTAACTCTTTCATATTAGTTGTCTTTTTTTTACCTTTTCTTAGTGGGCACCGACCTGTAACCCCCACTTCCAGCATGGGGCCATCATCCACAATGAGCTTTTGATCAGAGAAACCTACAAGGTTTCCTAAAAGAAAGACAGATTTCTGTTTGAGTACTTGATGACCTACCAAAGGATAGTGGTAAGACCCTACTGCTGAAGACACCATATGTGGTTGCAATGTAAATTGGAATGGAATTGCTGGAAGCTGGAAGAGAGTAAGTCCCCAGACAGTCAGCACATCTAGTGCCAGAAGGTGCTACATGGACGACTGGGGGAAATGACCAATATCTGTCCAAGCAACTCATGGTCTAACCTAATTAGCAGCAAATAACCTGTCGTGATTCTCACACAAGTTCAATAGTGGTGCACAGCCATGGTGGGAAACCAACTTCTCTTGATTTGGCTAACTGATCCCCTCAGTGGTACAGGACCCATAGCTGCTACTGGGAAACAAGTCAGAACCATATTCAAACATAAGCCCACTCTCCATTATCAAGCTACCACCAATCATGGGCTACAAGATGGCCTACACCTATTAAATTCTCTATAAATAAGTAAGGGCTATCTCATTTGTTGGGTGCTAACTCTACCTCCATTGGAGAATCTGCTTCTCTTTTTCAGAGAGACATAGATCTTAGGGAGAGAGCCACTTCATCATACCTCAAAAGGGCCCCGGCTGAAACTAAGAACAATTGGCATAACAAGCAAGGGTGCTGTTTTCTTGGTGAACCGGGTACCAGCACAAGGGTGAAGGAGATCAACACAGAGAAAAATCAACTCCTACCAAATAAGATTTCCAGAGACCCAGAGGCTCCCAACACCTCATCACTGAAGCAGACGAAAAATGAACCCAACATGGCTCAGGGTAATTTTGCGGAAGAAGGCACAGAAAGAATGTTAAAGCCACATGTTAAGGCATGATATGCAGAGACATTTATCCTACCCATATCTATGGGCTAACTTCAGAATGCATGTCCCATATACCTCAACAAGGAGGGGCCAATGGGAGGGGGTGGGACATGGATGAGCCTAACAATGGTACCAAATTGACTGTGTTCACTGAGCACAAAACTAACACATATATATATATATACACACACACACACACATATAGGCAGTATCTGTCAATTTGTTGCCTCCAAGAAACTCACCTTTCTAAAAGGATGGACACTATCTTAGGGTGAAAGTTTGGAAAACAGTGTTTCAAGCAAATGGGCCTAGAAAACAAGCAAAGGTTGCTACCCTAATATCTGACAAGGTAGACTTCAGTCCAACATTAGTTAGGAAAGATAAAGAAGGTCACTTTATATTGATTAAAGGCACACTCCAACAGGAGGACATTACAATCCTAAACATATATGCACCTAACATGGGGGCCCCCAAATTCATCAAACAAAAACTATTAGAACTAAGGTCACACATAACACCAAACAAGTGGTAGTGGGTGACTTCAATACCCCACTCTCATCAATTGACTGGTCATTCTGGCATTAAAATAAACAGAGAGACATCTGGATTAAATGAGGTCATAGAACAAATGAACCTAACAGATGTATATAGGATATTTCATCCAAGTGCTGCAGAATATACATTCTTTTCAGCAGCACATGGAAAATTCTCTAAAATAGAGCATATTTTAGGATACAAAGCAAATCTTAACAAATACAGGAAAGTTGAAATAATTCCTTGCATTCTATCTGACCACATGGAATCAAACTACAAATCATTAGCATGAAAAGCTACAGAGCATATACAAAATCATGAAAAGTAATACACTACTAAATGATGAATGGGTCAATTAAAAGATCTAGAAGGAAATAAACAATTCATAGAGTCAAATGATAATGAGAACATACCATACTAAAACCTTTGGGACACAATGAAGGCAGTCCTAAGAGAGAAATTTATACCTTTAAGTGCCTATATTAAGAAATTAGGTCTCATGTAAACGATCTGATACTTCACCTTAAAGCCTTAGAATAAACTGAAAATGAGTAGATGGGAAGAAATAATGAATATTAGGGCAGAAATTAATGAAATAGTAACAAAAAAAATCAAAGAATAATTACACAATGAGTTGGGTCTTTGAAAGGATAAACAAGATTGATAAACCCTTAGAAAATTTGACCAAAAGAAAGAGAGAAGAGACACAAATTAATAAAATTAGAGATGAAAAAGGCAACATCACAACAGATACCAGTGAAATTCAAAAAAATCCTAGGGACATACTATAAAAACATATACTATACTAATTATGAAAATCTGAAAGAAATGGACTATTTCCTTGATTTATATGACCTATCTAAATTAAATCAAGATGAGATTAATCATTTAAATAGACCTATAACAAGTATGGAGGTCCAAGCAGTTATCAAAAATCTCCCAGCTAAATAAAGTCCAGGCCCAGATGGATTCACTGCTGAGTTTTACCAGACTTTCAGGGAAGAACTAACACCATTGCTTACTATGCTTTTCCATAAAATAGAAAAGGAAGAAAAGGAAATAATGCTACCTGTGAAACCGTAGCCACAAGCTCAGTTATATGTTTAGTCAGAGTTTAAAATCTGTTTACACTAATTGAGACTATATAACTTCATTAAATTCCATGAGATAGAGTTGGCACACCAATGAAAATAAAATTAAAGGCTACAGAAACATTCAATAAATTCAATTCACTTTTGGAAGATTGCTGTCAGATTATATCTACACAAAAGAGTTCTGAAATATGAGAAGGGTTATTGCTTCACTAAAATGGGTTGAGTAGTAAAATTGCCTTGCAAGTATTTTTATATTCTTTCTTCACTTTAGAGAAACCAAAAGTAGAACTCCTATGTGACCCAAAACTAAGACATCATCTTACTTAAAACACTATGAGATTTTTTGTGACCTTTTTGTAACTTGCTTGTGTAATTATCAAGCATAAACTTAGAAGATGACAACCCACGACCCTCAAGCAAAAAAAAAAAAAAAAAAATCTAACTACCTATTTTGGAATGGCCCACAATGGCTAACAAAGGAAAAGAATAAAAAAGAAGAAGAAAATTCCTTCACAACTATTACATGAAATTGTAATTTTGTTGTTTATAACTTATTACTATTGATTGGAAACACTTTTTATTGTCGTCTATTGTCAATTTCATGTCATAGCTGTAAACTAAAGTATATGTGATAGAGATAATACTGGTTCTCAATGCCTGAAATATTTGTATATTTGTATATTATAACAGACTGGATTAGATTCCTGAGTACCTGCACAGCCAGATGCACAAAGTGGCACATGCATCTGGAGTTCATTTGCAGTGGCAAGAGACCTGGCATGTCATAATCATTTTCTCCTCTCTCTGATTCCTTGCAAATCTTTTTTAAAAAATATGCTCACCAAATTCATTAATTCCTACAGGGTTAAAATTGAGGAGCTGACGACAGTGACCTAGTAAAATGGATTTAAAGACTATAGAGATTGCTCAATGGTTAAGGTGCTTGCTTGCAAAGCCTGACAGGCCCAGCTTGATTCACCCCAGTACCCAAATAAAAGCAGAGCCACAAAAATGGATTTAAGGCACAAGTACCCACTAGAAGCCTCAGTACTGTAAAAGCATGTGAAGAGAAGCTTTTCTCTCTATAATTAGCTTTTCCAGTTATACTTCTTGGAGACAAAGTGTTCAAGACTTTTATACCAGTTCTTCCTTGGCTTGGGTTGAATAATTTTTAGCTTATTAGTCTAGTAATAGCTAAGAATATTTGACTTAAGGTTCAGCAACTAATTAGTTATTTATACTGAATATGTTCAATTTTTAAGACAAAAACAACTTGTAAATGTATTTGTAAAGTGGCATATACGTTTACAGAAACTCTATTTCTTTGTATAGAAGAGAAGGAACTCTTGGATTTAAGTGTTTTTTCCTATCCTTTTGAAATATGTGCTTTAGGTAATTATGAATCTATTGCTTATAGCTTTTCTAAACTTTGTCATGACAAGTTCTAGAGTACAGAACCAACTGATGAATGCGTCCTGGTTGTAGGGGAACAAGTTTGATTCATAACTATGCAAGCTTAATTTTCCAATCTGATTTTGGTAAGTAGTTGCAAATCACAGGTAGGTGAGAGAAATTTGATCCCCTAGTTGCTTAATAAGTAGTACAATGGCTTATAGAAGCAGGAAAACAACTTGGGAAAGCAGGCTAAATTCAAACCATGGTGCTATTTATGTGGTGTGCTTGTTAACACAGCCTTAAACCTGGTTCTGGTATTGTCAATAAAACAAATACTGTTTCTTTTCTATAAATGATTCCTAAACTTTGTTGAATTTTTATATTGGCCACTCTGGATTTCATACCTAGCCCACTACATTGAAATTGATATTTATTTCCTGTCATTTCTTGACAAATATTTGCTTGCTCTGCTCCCTCTATAGGTATTTGTGATCTAATTCTACATCTATATCCTGCCTTCCCTGAACTCTACTACCCATTTTTATTTTCTGCACTGCGAATCTCCCTCCCCTAGTGGGTACCTAAGTGATCTCCTCTCTCACCCTCCAGGAGTCAACAGACCTTCCTCTTTTATGCCTTCTATCTTGTTCAGGGATGATAATACCTCCTCCTAGATAAATGGACAGTAGCAACTATAGGGGTGAGAGGGAGTACTTTTTCCTTGAATTGCTATATTTAACTGTTACATTATCCTATTTTTGCCTGAAAAGCTTGATACATCTTAAGAATTTTCAGAAGTGGGCACTACATCTTAAGTGGTTTTCTGTAAAGTTTGCATTTGAATGTTCACACTAAATGTAGAGAAAGATGGCCTCTGTTAAACCTCATTTATATAAGTTTTAGTAAACTAGCCAGGAGTGGTGGCTTGTGCCTTTAATCCTAGCACTCGGGAAACAGAGGTAGGAAGATCACTGTGACTTCGAGGCCATCCTTGGACTACAGAGTGAGTTCCAGGTCAGCCTGGGCTAGCGTGAGACCCTACCTCAAAATTAAATAAATAATAAAAATAAATTTTTTAAAAGTGCACAAAGGGCTAGATAGTTATGGTGGCTCAAACCTCTAATCTCAGCACTTGATGGGCTGAGTTAAGAGGCTCACTATGACTTTAAGCCAGCCTGAGCTAAAAAATGTAGCTAATGTATGAGGAAATTTATTTTTAGTTCAAGTATATTTTGAATAAACACATTTTGTATACCAGCTAAAATAAATAAATAAAGTAGTAGGAAACTGAAGAAAGCTTCTGTTTGAATGAGGGTCATTTGAAAGCTTCAGCATCAGAAGATGACCTTCTGGAATGAAAATAATCATAGGAAAGAATTGCCTGCCTACCTATGTCAGAGCCATATCATCATCTTTCTCAAACCATTTTTAACTACATACTTATCATTCTTTGTAAAAAAAAAAAAAAACCCTAAAGATCTAAAAGCAGTTTCTGTGGTTCTTAATCCAAAAAAAATTTGGTTAAAGTGACTAAAAGGTTTGTCTCCCCACATGCAGTTGTAGAAAGAAGCACAGAGATATAAACTGGTCTGTAGTAGGAGCCCCAATTTACAACTCACCAGATGTGAATGCTGAAATACAGGGACTTTAATATTTTAGGACCAAGGCCAGGAGGGTATAGGGAATCCAAGTGGTTTGGGGAGAGGGGGCTATAGGGACAAGAACAACAAAATCTTACTACCTTCATAGATCTTCCAAAATGAAAAGGGAGGGACTGCTTGGAAGATGGCTCCCCCAACTACTTCTGTTTGTTTTACACATCTCTCAGGGAAAGACAAATAGTCTTTTCGTGTGTACATTCTATTGGCTGAACACCTTCATTCTGGTTAATCAGCTTGTGTTCTTTTGTTGTTGTTGTTGTTTTGTTTTGTTTCATTGAGGCAGGGTCTTGCTTTAGCTTAGACTGACCTGGAATTCACTTTGTAGTCTTAGGGTGGCCTCGAACGCACGGTGATCCTCCTACCTCTGCCTCCCAAGTGCTGGGATTAAAAGCATGCACCACCATGCCCGGCTTTCAGCTTATGTTTTTGACTGCAGTGCCAGAAAGGGTTAGGGCCAGCTGAAAATTAGTATGTACGATAACATGTTTTTTCAAACTTCTTGTTTTTCCTGAGGTGGGGAAATAAATTACTTTCGAATGTAAATAAACAAAACCTAATGACAAAATAAATGTGGCTTTCTTCATATCTGTTGACATAAGTGTTGCATGAACTCTTCTGGGAGGAAGCCAAGGAGCACTTACTCCCCAAGGCAGGGCACCTCCAACTGGCTCACAGTTGATTCCACCAATGTTCATGCTTGTGAACCAATGAAGTTATTGGGCTTCTTTATAGAACATGAGTGAAGAGTTACTTACAGGAGCATGGATGACCCCAAAATAGCAACAGCACTGAACAGTCTCATCCCAACATGAATGATGATTTCTCCATACACCCAAGATGGAGCTCCACATTCCTTGTCTTTCACTGTATATACTCTTTCCCTTACCAAAAGATCCCCTTGCACCTAAGCATACAGCTGGAACAGAGGCTGAGAACTCACCCACCTCCTTTTTTGGGGAAAGGAAAACAGCCCAATGTCTAGGGTCATAGTGGTTGAAGCTGCTTCTGATAAAGATAGTAGTAGTTATTTGTTCTCAGATGTCTGTGCATATGGCTGAACCTAAAATCAAAGCAATAAGAGTTACACTCTGCTTACCAAGGGACCATGGCAAAAATGTGAAGTTTTCATTCTTTTTTTTTAAAGTCCTTTCTTCCTTTCTTTTTCTCCTCTTATTTCTTTGGAGAGAGTAGCTAGAGAGAGAAAACTGGTACTCCAGGGCCTCTAGACACTGCAAACAAACTCTAGACACATGCACCACCATGTGCTTATGTGTGTACTAGGTGATCGAACCTGGGTCCTTATGCTTTGCAGGTAAGCATCTTAATGGCTAAGCAATCTCTCTAGCCCAGAGAGTGTTCATTCTAATGTACCACAAATTTCCCTTCCAATGTCCCAAGGTTTTAATAAGAATCTGTTAATTTATTCAACTAATCATTAACTATTATTTGTGAAGTGTCTACAAAAGACTACATATGTTGGCAAAATTATTGAAATAGAAAAATCCTTATTTCAAAATGTAGAGTCCAGTGATGATTAAGGCAAGGATTAGAATGAGGCAAATGAAATGTCGTGCACAACTGTAAGGATTGAAAGGACCTTAAAATTGGCAAAGTGTCTCCTCACTAGCCTAGTGCTGGCCCTCTTGAAGCTACATATATTAGCTCTGGTGAAGATGTATGGAAAGGTACTATCAAAAGTGTATTTGGGGCTGGATAGATGGCTTATCAGTTAAGGTGCTTGCCTGTGAAGACTAAGGGCCCATGTTCAACTCTCCAGATCTCACGTGTGTTAGTTTGATTCAGGTGTCCCCCATAAACTTAGGTGTTTGGATGCTAGATTCCCAGCTGATGGAGATTTAAGAATTAATGCCTACTGCAGGGAGTGTATTGTGGAGACGGGCTTATGGGTGTTATAGCCAGTTTCCCCATGCCAGTGCCTGGCACACTCTCCTGTTGCTATTGTCCACCTGATGTTGGCCAAGGGGTGATATCCACTCTCTGCTCATGCCATCATTTTCCCCTGACTTTGTGGAGCTTCCTCTCAAGCCTGTAAACCAAAATAAACCTCTTTTTTTTTTCCAGAAGCTGCTCTTGAGTGATTTCTACCAGCCATGAGAACCTAACTGCAACACTAAAGTGGTACCAAGTAGTGGTATCATTGGCTGCTAGATACCTAACTGTGTGGCTTTGGTCTTTTGGAGCTGATTTTCAAGAGGAATGTGGAAGGATTTGAAACCTTGGCCTAAGACATGCCTTGCAGTGCTGCAAGTACAGCTTGATGGACTATTTTGGCCAGAGTTGAAAGACATAAATGCAATAAGAACTACGTATGTGAGGTTTGGCTTATGAGGGTGAGAAAGAGCTTTGTTTGTACTGGGCTAGCGGTTTTTGCAAGGCTTGCTGTTATGCCCATGTCCTGAGAAGTTGTGCAGGGTTGCTTTGCATAGAAATGAACTGGTGTGAGTAGAGAGATATGGCACAGAAAGAAAAAATTTTGGGCCTAAATAGCTGCCCCTTCACCTGCCAATTGTTTGAGAGATTACAACCTTTCAGGTTGGGCTAGCTGACCTGCACTGGGACAACCGGAAGAATGTAGACTCTTTTGAAGGGGCCTGAATGTTCAAGGAGTGTCCTGTTCTTCAAAGTCCGCTTTATTTCCCCCGGATTAACAAATTGGCACCCTACCTGGTATTGTGGAGTATAAGAAATGCAGGAAAGAGAGGGTCATTGGGTTTGTAACACAGTCTTGTGTTTTGGAAATGGCCATGAGCAGCTTGAAGCAGATTTGCTGGATGCCTGCAGAGAGACCTCACTGGGCCATGAGGATGAACTGTGGACTGTAGCAGAGACCCCATGGAGATGCCAGGACCACGAGATGACTGCTAAGGAAAGCTGCCTGCTCTGATGAAGTTTTCCAGGACTGGGACTAGCCTAGCTGGAGGGGAGGAATTGGAATGCCAGAGACTTGTTGCTAGTTAGAATTACTGGACTTGGAGATTTGTCACTGGCTACAGTTGTTGGACTTGAAGTTACAGTGTTTGATGTTTGCCCTGGTTGTTTTAAATCTTGTATTGCTTAAATGTTTCTTTGCTATGCCCAATGCTATCTTTTGCAGTGTGAATGTTTATTCTGTGCCATTATGGGGTTTTTGAGATTATTTTTTGGTATTATGGGTAAGTTAGAAGATCTTGGACTATGGGGATGTATGAACATCACTGGAATTAGTAAAAATAACAAAAACAACTATGGGACTTTTAAAGTTAAATGAATGCATTGCATTTTACATCATGTATGGTTATCAGTTTATAGGGGCCAGGGGAGGAATGTGGTGGATTGATTCAGGTGTTCCCCATAAACTTAGGTGTTTGGATACTAGGTTCCCAGCTGATGGAGATTTGGGAACTAATGCCTCCTGGACGGAGTGTATTGTTGGGTGGGGGCGGGCTTACAGGTGTTATAGCCAGTTTCCCCATGCCAGTGTTTGGCACACTGTCCTGTTGCTATTGTCCACCTTATGGTGGCCAGGAGTGATATCCACCCTCTGCTCATGCCATCATTTTCTCCTGCCATTGTGGAGCTTCCCCTCGAGCCTGTAAGCCAAAATAAATCTCTTTTTCCCAGAAGCTTCTCTTGGTTGGGTGATTTCTACCAGCAATGTGAACTGGACTGCAACATCACGTAAGCCAGATGCATAAGGTGATGTAACTACACAAGGTCACACATGTGCACAAGATGGCACACATATCTGCAGTTCAATTCCAGTGGCTAGAGGCCCTAGTGTGACAATTCTCTCTCTCTCTCAATCTCTCTCTGTCTCTCTCTCACACACACACAACACCAAAAAGCATATTTGCTGCACAATGTGATATGAATGTAGTAACATAAATTAGAAGCTAAAACTACCTACACAGTAAGATTCAATTACCTCAAAAATTACTAAAAATCTTTAGGGATGTTACTTTGAAATTAAAAGAAAATCTAGGTAATGACTTTTCCTTACTTATTGGAATTGAAGAAGGCAATAATATTTATGGACTATTTAATATATTCTAAAGTGTTTTATAATTGCCATTAGTTATACTTTCCATAACCAGTCTGCAAAATAGGTATGACAATCCACACTTTCTTCTGTTTTTTTTCTTTTTTTTTTTTTTTTGAAGTAGGGTCTCACTTTATCCCAAGTTGACCTGGAACTTACTCCGTAGTCCCAGACTGGCCTGAAACTCACAGAGACCCTACTACCTCTGCCTCCTGAGTGGTGGACTAAAGGTATGTGCCACCATACCCAGCTTGGGTATCCATACTTTGTTGGGGAACAAATTTAAACTCAGAGGTGAAAAGTGACTTGCGTAAGGTCACTGACTACAACCACAAGGACTGGCTTGACTTCAGGTCTTCTGGCTCTCCATCCATAACTCTTCTGTACTGAAAAGTGTATTATTGATTCAACATTTTTGGAAAATTAATGTTATTTCAAAGGAACCTATTATGAAAAAGTCATATTTTTAAATTACATTTTTTGTTTGTTTGTTTGTTTTTTCGAGGTAGGGTTTCACTCTAGCTCAGGCTGACCTGGAATTCACTCTGTATTCTCAGGGTGGCCTCGAACTCATGGCGATCCTCCTACCTCTGCCTCCTGCGTGCTGGGATTAAAGATGTTTGCCACTATGCCCGGCGTTTAAATTACTTTTGAGAAGTGCTGTCTAATTTCTGCTTTTCCTAGATTCCCTTCCATCCTTAATTTTAGATGGCTGATAGTTTAAAATCAAAAGTTGTTAAATGACAGAGAATTGTAATGTATGCTCAACAAGCTTGATCTGTTCTAGAAATTCTATTACTTGTTTTCATGCCCACCAAACTGGTTCCATTTTGAATCACTTCAGCTCATTAAAAAAAATTACTGTTGCTGGGCATGGTTTTGCATGCCTTTAATCCCAGCATTTATGAGGCAGAAGTAGGAGGATTGCTATAAATTCAAGGCCACCTTGAGACTACATAATCAGCCTGGGCTAGAGCAAACCCTACCTAGAAAAGACAAACAACAACAATTACTATTAATGATGTGACCACAACGTTCTTGGTTCCCTAACTTCATCCTGTTAAAATCTATAAACTTGGAAATAGGTAGAAGTGAATCAGACTCACTTTGTTTTCCACTAACATCCAGTTTGCTTACTTATATCTTGCTCCTGCCCAAATGTCAATACTTTACCAAGTAACTCCAGTACAAATTTCCATACTTCCTAGACAGTAGTTTCATTAGCAAACTTCAACATCTACTCTTTTTTATATTGCCCTTTCAGGCCTTGATCTTTGTCTCTCCAGTTTACTCTCAACTCTCAGATATTCTCTGTGCATTGTGTATTCTTGGTATGAGTTAGGAGGTAAACTTATTATTATTGCTTGGGGTTCATATTAGCTTTTTCATAAGCTGTGAAATTATTCAGTTTTTGCCACTAATTGCTTCTTAGTAGGGGGTAAGAGTTCTTTTCTAGTGTTGAAAGAATGACAATGACAGTTCATTAGGCCTCAGGTCCTCTACTGAGGTGACTTTACTGTATTTGACAGATTAAGCCTGTTAGACCTTGTTGCAGAGCAGACACTTCAGGTGGAGGTTGTCAACTATCCCTCCTTCTTTATATTCACAAAAATAAAGAGATATTTAGAGCAGTAAAAGGAAGAATCTACATTTAGGATTGAACCTAGTTTTCTCCAAGCTAAGCCACTTACCTTCTATAAATAAAAACCATAAATGTTTCCCTCAGTATGTCATTTAATAATCCCAGAGCATATATGAACACAAGGCACAAGAACCAGGCTAGCAAACATGGAAATAGCCATTGTTATTCATTAAACATTTGATTCACTCACTGTTCAAACTTTAGTCAGGCTCCTCTTAGACTCTGAGTAGCCCTTGCTCCCCTCCCTGGTGTGCTTGCTTATCTAAGTTTTACAAGAACCCTAAGGTAGTTTAGGAGAATACCCACCTCAATAACTGGTCCAATTCTTCACTGGCCCACTGGTAGACTGCATACTCATATTTACAAGCTAGTTATGAATTATTTTTAAACTTATTGTGTTTTAGGGTAATATTGAGTTTTTCATAAGCTTTTCAACTCACTCTGTGGTAGCAAATTATTTATTTTATGAAACAGATGCTTCTGTGTTCAGAGCTTTGTTGGGTGCTATTGGTGGTTCAATGACAGATGTAATTTTTGCCTAAAGGGGTCTCTTTGGAAAAGTAAGGCATAAAAATCAGAAATTAAAAATTCAGACTTATAAATCAGGTTAAAATAATACTAGTAGATATAACAAGATGATATTTTAATGTAGAAAAACATATCTTTGTTCATTTGAATAGGATTAAATATATAGTTTATAATTTTTTAATTTATTTGATATATATAGAGAGAGATAGAGAATGGGCACACCAGGGCCTTCAGCCACTGCAAGCTAACCCCATTGGGTGCAACCCCTTGTGCACATGGGCAACATTGCACACTTGCATCACTACGCATCTGGTTTATGTGGGACCTGGAGACTCGAACATGAGTTCTTTGGCTTCTCAGGGAAGCACCTTAACTGCCAAGCCACTTCTCCAGTCCTATAGTTTCTAATTTAAAAGAAAGTATGAATCATTAATTTATATCAAGAGAAGCCCTAAGGCTCGGATCAGAATGAGACTAGCCAAGAAAGTATTCTTGAGAGAGGAGTTATTTTTCTCAATCTCGTCTAAGTTTATCTGGGTTAATAGACTTCATATTTGCACAGTGTTTTACACTTTATAAAACATCAATATATTTCCTTAAAAAGGTACTAACAACTTTGTGAAATACATAAAAAGTTAATCACATTTTATCTAACTCTACTTTTCCCATTTTGTTTGTTTACTTGTTGTTTATGCTACTCAACTTTGAATATAGGTGGTCCCTATGCCAGCTAAGCAAGTGTTCTACCACTGAGATGTATCTCCCAGCCTCCATTTTTGCTTTACCTCCACTAGTATTCATGGATTGATTGTGTGTGTGTGTGTGTACTTGCCTGCACTTGTGGGGAAAGAGGATTGTTTCACGAAATAGAATTGGAAAAGTAAGGCAGGAGAGACAAATGTGGAGAAGGCAGCTTATAACTCAGATAAGTCAGATGGAAGTGCAGTCCTTGTAAGTGGATGTCACTTATATGATGCAACTTGCAAGACATCAAAATATACATGTGAATCTACCACATGCCTCTTGAAATAATACAACTATCTCCTCTTTTGGTGTGAGTAACTATTAGCAAAAATTTCAAAATATGATTTAGACTGGGCATATTATTATTGCCTTACTGAGGACATCCATGTTTATTGTAGGATTATTCCCAATAGTCATGTTACAGTACCAGCTTAAGTGATGACAAAAAGTGAATGGATAAAGAAAATGTGGTATATGTGCACAATAGGATTTTATTCAGCCATAACAAAGAATGAAACTATGTTATTTGCAGGAAAATAGATAGAACTGAAGACTATCATATTAAATAAAATTAGGTAGTCTAAGAAACACAGCTAAAACATGGTTTCTCATATGGAACCTCGATTTTTACACAAACACACAACTTAAAGGTAGAAGGGAGGCTATTTGGAAAGAGAAAGGGAACTAGTAATCTGGGGAGGAGAATGGGAGGGGATGGGAGAGTGTAAGTGGTCAGGTACATGTTACTGTTGAAAAAAATGTCATGTTGAAACCCATTATTTGTACAGCCAATATGCATTAATAGAAAACACAAAAAGATATGGTGATGGAGGGACAGCTTCTACTGGGATATTGGGAGAGACATTACAGGGGAGACTATGCAAATGTCTGCAAGGAAGAGAATGTGAGAACCTTCATGAAAACTTGTGGTCATCAGATGACACTGGGAGGGAGATAGTTCACAATACAGAGCCATGAAACAGCCACTGATGAAGCCATTTTTCATTTCATTCTGTAGTTTTTCTACAGTTCAAATCATTGTAAGACAGAACTTGATATCCTGCCTTAAATTTAATGTTTCCAAGACTATTCATAGTAGTTTAGAATTATATACAGAATTTACCTAGACACATGTGCCACTTTGTGCATCTGGCTTATGTGGGTACTGGAGATTTGAACCTGGGTCCTCAAGCTTTGCAAGCAAGAACTTTAACCACTAAGCAATCTCTCCAGCATGTATATATATTTGTTGTGCCAGGTGTTACTAGAAGCTCTCATGGCCTAATTGAATTATGGATGTAATACTTACAGCTTGAGCTGAGAGACGTGGAGGATGGAAAAGCTTAAATGTAATAATCAATATTTTTATCCATTTCCTTAATTATAAACCTACAACTAAAATTATTTCACTGTGGTCATCTCTTCATGGGTCCTCTTGCTGCTTCACCCTGGGTGGTATGCTTATATTCAAAGGGGATAAACATATTGGATATGGCATAGGACATATTTTTTATTTATTTGGAATATTTTTATTTACTTATTTAAGAGAGAATATATGGGTGTGACAGGGCCTCTTGCCATCCATTGCAAACAAACTCAAGATGCATGTACCACTTTGTACATCTGGTTCTATGTGGGTACTGGGTAATTGACCTTGAGGCAATATACTTTGCAAGCAAACACCTTAAGCACTGAGTCATCTTGCCAAAACAGATCAGTTTTTTTTATTATTGACAAGTTCCATAATTATAGACAATAAACCATGATAATTCCCTCCCCCACCTTCCCCTTTGAAACTCCATTCTCATATCACCTCCCCCTCTCAATCAATCTCTCTTTTATTTTGATGTCATCATCTTTTCCTCCTATTATACTGGTCTTGTGTAGGTAGTGTGAGGCACTTTAAGGGCATATACTATCCAAGTTTTTCTTTTTTTTCTACATGGGTCATGGAGTTATTCTGGTTTCATTGTCTAGGGGTGGAGCTGAAGAACTCACTTTTTTTTTAAATTTCCTAGGTAATTATATGCAGATGGGACTGAGAAAATAGACTGCATGATCAGCCTCTAAGCTTCTCCAGAGAAACCTGTTCTCCTTCTTTTGCACATACATGAGTTAGTATAACATTTCTCTTTTATTTTTTATTTTTTTATTTTTTTTAATTTTATTTATTTATTTATTTATTTGAGAGCGACAGACACAGAGAGAAAGACAGATAGAGGGAGAGAGAGAGAATGGGCGTGCCAGGGCTTCCAGCCTCTGCAAACGAACTCCAGACGCGTGCGCCCCTTGTGCATCTGGCTCAACGTGGGACCTGGGAAACTGAGCCTCGAACCGGAGTCCTTAGGCTTCACAGGCAAGCGCTTAACCGCTAAGCCATCTCTCCAGCCCAACATTTCTCTTTTAATGCTTGGCAAAGTGACATATACCTATAATTCAGTTACTAAGGAGGCTGAGGCTGAAGGGTTGTGTATTTGAGCACAGTGCTCATTACAAAGTGAGACTTTATATCAAAAAAATGTTACTTGTTGGGGCTGGAGAGATGGCTTAGCAGTTAAGGTGTTTGCCTGCAAAGCCAAAGGATCCTGGTTTGACTCTTTAGGACCCACATAAGCCAGACACACAAGGAGGCACATGCATCTGGAGTTCGTTTGCAGTGGCTAGAGGCCCTAGCATGCCCATTTTCTTTCTCCCTCTCTCTGTTGCACACTCTCTCTCTCTCTCTCAAATAAATAAAAATAAAGTTTAATAAAAATTGTTACATTTTGTTGTTATTGTTTTGGAGGTAGGGTTTCACTCTAGTCCAGGCTGGAATTCACTACATAGTCTCAGGCTGGCCTCAAACTTCTGGTGATCCTATCTCTGCCTCCCAAGTGCTGGAATTAAAGGCGTACACCACCATACCCAGCCCAAATTCGTTACTTTTTGTTATCATTTTTGTGTTATAAAGTGGATCTGAAGTGTTCCCCAAATGGTTCATTTATTAGTGTCTTGGTCCTCAGCTAATGCATCCAATCATTGATGGATGATATCTGCTACAAGTACTATCCTCTTGCCATCAGGCCATATCACATGGTCAACTTGGAATCTCACTAGCTCCCAGATCATTCTGGGGTCCTCAGGCTGACCATGTCAATCTGTGTTGGAATGACTCATGTTACAAAGCTATTCTTCATTTGGTCCAAGTGCTCTCTGGTTACCACATACTTGTTACCTGTACAAACAATAACAATGTCAACTTGCAGGATGACTTCATTTAATTTCAATAGTTGAAACCCACTCATGCAGGTTTACAGGACTCAGATGGGGTCAATCTTGTTTACATATACAATTGAGTCAATGGCCTTTGGATCAGCTTAGCAACCCTTCCCCAGCTCTCCATAGCCACACAACAACACTTTCGTTTTACCAAATATCAATGTGTGTTGTCCCTTTAAGTCTATCAAGAATTGATTAAGCCGGGCATGGTGGCGCATGCCATTAATCCCAGCAGTCGGGAGGCAGAGGTAGGAGGATCTCCATGAGTTCGAGGCCACCCTGAGACTCCATTGTGAATTCCAGGTCAGCCTGGGCTAGAGTGAGACCCTATCTTGAAAAACCAAAAAAAAAAAAAAAAAAAAAAGAATTGATTAAAGGGGCTGGAGAGATGGCTCAAAAGGTAAGATGCTTGCTTGCCTGCAAAGCTTTAATGACCTGAGTCCGATTCCCCAGTACCCACATAAAGCCACATGCATCTAGAGTTTGTTTACAGTGGCAGGAGGCCCTGGCGCATCTGTTTCTCTTCTTTCTAACACTGCTTGCAAATAAATGAGTAAATATCTTTTAAAAATTGATTAATGGCAACAGAAGAGACTGTCAAATTTATGTTTAATAACTGAGTCATTGACATTCATGGCTGGAACATAGTTTCTCAGCTTCAGATGGTTGGTACAGCCTATGGACACCAGTAACATTCTCTTTGACTATGCCTTTGACTTTCTTGGAAGGCAGCTATCCTCACCACCAATGTGCCTTTGACTTTCTTTTTTAAAATTATTTATTTATTTAGTTGAGAGCGACAGACAGAGAGAGAAAGACAGATAGAGGGAGAGAGAGAGAATGGGCGCGCCAGGGCTTCCAGCCTCTGCAAACGAACTCCAGACGCGTGCGCCCCCTTGTGCATCTGGCTAACGTGGGACCTGGGAAACTGAGCCTCGAACCGGGGTCCTTAGGCTTCACAGGCAAGCGCTTAACCGCTAAGCCATCTCTCCAGCCCGACTTTCTTAAACATGTTGGGATACAGAGAGTATGATCTCCCCCATTTGACTGCCAGCCCTTCATTCATACATCTGTCACCTTCTGACTCTCCCAGGCAAGGATAGGAAATCCACTTTCTGCTAGAGGAGAAGCCACTTCATTGAGAGTGAAATAGATGTTTCAGGCAGTCCATGGGCACTGTACTCTCAGAGTACTATGAATTTGCATAAGCATCTTGAATTTGTTATATGTTGTGGTACTTTTTAAACAGATGTCTACCACAAAATCATGTGTTTTGAATGTTTGATCCCCCCTGGTGGTCTCAATTCAAGAAGTGGAGCCTTGCTGGAAGAAGTGTGCTGCTGGGGCAGATTCAGAGGTATTATAGCCAGACCTCCCACCCACCCATGCCAGAACATGGCTGACTCTCCTGCTACTGTCCACCTTCTGTGGTAGAGTTTATGTCCCTTTTCTGCTCATGCCATGTCTTCCCCTGCCATCATGGAGCTTCTCCCCGAAATTGTAAGACATTTAAAAAAAAAAAAGGTTGGGGGAAGAGGAAGATGTCACAGATTCCAATTTGATGGAGGAGCAGAGAGCAACCAAGGCCAGGTACCCTCCAGTCAATTGGAAGTACGAATATTTGGACCATACAGCTGATGTCCAGTTACACGCATGGGAAGATACACTGGAGGAAGCATTTGAGCAGTGTGCAATGGTCAATTTTGGTTACATGACAGATGGGACTGTGGAATCACTCCACACAATAGAGGTAGAAACTCAAGATGACTTACAGTCTCTTCTGTTTCACTTTTTGGATGAGTGGCTTTATAAGTTCAGTGCTGATGAATACTTCATACCCCGGGAAGTGAAAGTACTTAATATTAATCAAAGAAATTTCAGAATATGGTCAGTTGGGTGGGAAGAAGAATTTTCACTGTCTAAGCACCCTGAGGGAACAGAAGTTAAAGCAATAACATACTCAGCAATGCAAGTGTACAATAAAGAGAAGCCAGAAGTCTTTGTGATCATTGACATTTAAAAATAACAAAAAGAAAAAAGGAAAGACTCCTATGAAGAGCTGATAGCTTTTCTTCCTTCTGAGAAGATATAATGATTTGATTTCTAGAGTATTTTTTTGCCAAGTGGAAACTTAATGAAAAGAAAATTTTAACTTCCAGTTTCACTTTCAGAAACAGAGAATCAGCATACAGCCTGATAATGTGTTCTTCAATTCTTGAGGAATCATTTTGGTACCTTCTTTGTTAATTCCTTGCTATGCACCCTTCCATGGAGCAGGAGCCCTCCTGCCTGGTCTCAGAAGGAATTACTCATTGCTACAAGCAACAGTTGGGACTGAATCCAATTTGAAGTGGAGTAAGAAGCTGGGTGTGGTAGTACTACATGAATATGTCATCCCAGCACTCAGGATCCTGCGTTCACAACTAACCTTGACGATATAGCAAGTCCCTGTCTTCAAAAGAATACCTTGAAAAAAATACACTTTTTTTGGTCTGAGCGTGGTGGTGCACATCTTTAATCCCAGCACTTTGGAGGCAGAGGTAGGAGAATCACTGTGAGTTCAAGGCCACCCTGAGACTACATAGTGAATTCCAGGTCAGCCTGGGCTAGAGTGAGACCCTACCTGGAACAGTACCAAAAAAAAAAAAAAAAAAAAAAAAAACATTGCAAATGTCCTCTAGCCCAGGCTAACCTGGAACTCATTATAACTGTGTAGTCCAGCCTGGCCTGAGAATCATAGCAATCTTACCTCTGTCTCCTGAGTGCAAAGACTAAAGGCGTAAGCCACCATGCCTGGCTGAGAAAATACATTTCTACATCTGAAGTTTTACTTTTTTATTTTTATTTCAAGGTAGGGTCTCTAGTCCAGGCTGACCTGGAATCCACTATGTAGTCTCTGAATGGCCTTGAACTCACTATCCTCCTACCTCTACCTCCAAGTGCTGGAATTACAGCACCTCTATGCCTGGCTAAAGTTTTGCTTTTAACTTGGCTAGGGTATTTTCTGTATAACTAAGGGATGTCATGATTTAGATTATTTTGAGACAGTAGTCCTGGATTTTAGGTGCTTTTCCTGGTAGACCTGATAAGAAGACAGCACTAGGAGGAGTCCTGATTTTCTCTTCAGTTACCCCTGCCCTCCTTCCCCAGGTAAGGTCTCAATGTAGTCAAGCCTGACCTGAATTCACTCTGTATGACCCAGCTGGCCTCAAACTCACAGTGATCCTCCTATCTCTGCCTCCTAAATGCTAGGATTAAAGGTATATGCCACCAAAAAAAAAAAAAAAGGTTGGGGACAGGAGAGATGGCTCAGCAATTAAGATACTTGCCTGCAAAGCCTAACGACCTGCACTTGATTCCCCAGTACCCACATAAAGCCAGATGCACAAAGTGGCACATGCATCTAGAGTTTGTTTGCTGTGGCTGGAGGACATGGTATGTCTATTCCCTTTGACTCTCTTCTCTCTATCTCCTTCTGCTTGCAAATAAAAATATAAAATATATATTTTAAAAAATAACTTTTATTTATTTATTTGAGAGGGACAAAGAGAATGGGTGCGCCAGGGCCTCTAGTCACTGCAAACAAACTCCTGACACATGAGCCCCCTTAAGCATCTGGCTTACATGGGTCCTGGGGAATCAAACCAAAGTCTTTTGGGTTTGCAGGCAAATGCTTTAACTGCTAAGCCATCTCTCCAGTCCATAAAATATTTTTTAATTAAAAAAATATTTTCCAGCCGGGTGTGGTGGCGCACGCCTTTAATCCCAGCACTCGGGAGGCAGAGGTAAGAGGATTGCCATGAGTTCGAGGCCACCCTGAGACTACAGAGTGAATTCCAGGTCAGCCTGGACCAGAGTGAGACCCTACCTTGAAAAACCAAAAAAAAAAAAAAAAAATTTCCTCCCATCAGCTGCTTTTTACTGGGTGCTTTATTTCGGCAACAAGAAACTAACTACAATAGTGCTGAGGCTGGCCAAGAAGGAGGCAAGAGGAGCCACTGATCTTGGGGGAGAACTGAAGCAGGGGACATTCCTGACCCAAGGACAGTTCACTGATAGAAAATGAAGATCTGCAACATCTCTTTCTCTGGGAAAGATGGGAGAATTATCTTCTGCTAATACCCAGCAAAGTAAAAAACCAAATTTAGCTGCCACAGACAGGAAAAGCAGGGAAACTAAGAAAGTACTGGCCACACAAGGCCTACCTGATATTGACTGAACCTGGAGATCCAAGAACCCCATATGTCCTTGCTATAAAGCTAAAGCAGAAATAAGGAACAGAAGTACAGTACTTGTTGTAGGTGGGTCAGACACATGGGTGCTGAAGTAGCTGAAATTTGCTAGTGAAGCTGAAACACTAAGGAAAAGTCTTTAGTAACCTGGAATCACAAGGTAATAGAAGCCCACAAATGAAGGAATATGAAGCCTATGGTGTACAACAAAAATCCAAATCCATTCATGACTATAATGTAAAATAGCTGGAGCTGGGAAACAAGTCAGAACCATATCCAAACATAAACCCACTCTCCAATATCAAGCTACCATCAATCATGGGCTACAAGAGGGCCTACACCTATTAAATTCTCTATTAAAAAAAAAAGTAAGGAGCCGGGTGTGGTGGCGCATGCCTTTAATCCCAGCACTCAGGAGGCAGAGGTAGGAGGATTGCCATAAGTTCGAGGCCACCCTGAGACTCCATAGTGAATTCCAGGTCAGAGACCCTACCTTGAAAAACCAAAAAAAAAAAAAAAAAAAAAAAAGTAAGGATTATCTCATTTGTTCTGGTGCTCTCTTTTGGAGACTCTGCTTCTCTTTTTCAGATAGATGTAGATCCTAAGGACTAAACCACCCCATCACACCTCAAAAGGACCCCGGCTGAAACTAAGAAAAATTGGCGAAACAAGCAAGGGTGCTGTTTTCCTGATGAACCA
This sequence comes from Jaculus jaculus, assembly GCF_020740685.1. Lineage (NCBI taxonomy): Eukaryota > Metazoa > Chordata > Mammalia > Rodentia > Dipodidae > Jaculus > Jaculus jaculus. The sequence goes on from NC_059125.1 coordinate 71,772,337, forward strand.
GATACCAGCACAAGGGGGAAGGAGACCAACACAGAGAACAATCAACTCCTACCAAATCAGAGAGCCAGAGCCTCAGAGGCCTCCAACACCTCATCACTGAAGCAGACCACAAATGAACCCAACACGGCTCAGGGAAATTTTGCGGAAGAGAGGGTGGAAAGAATGTCAGAGCCACATGTTGGGTCAGGATATGCAGAGACATTTATCATACCAAGAACTGTGGGCTAACTCCACAATGCATGACCCATATACCTCAACAAGGAGGGGCCAAGGGGAAGGGGTAGGTCATGGATGAGCCTAATAATGGTACCAAACTGACTGTATTTGCTGAATACAAAACTAATAAAATAAAAATAAAAAAACACTAAAAAAGGGGAGGGAGGGCTTATGCCATAACTTACTGGTAGAGCTATTGTTTAGCATACACAAGGCCTTAAATTCAATCTCTAGTACTGCCTTTTATATCACAAACTTCAGATGGACATATAATATGACAAATGTACTCATCTTGGGGGAAGGATCCCAATCATTTAGTATGTGAAGTACTACACAGATAGTATGTGTGGAAGCTTAAGTTAAATGAGGTTGAGAATAACTACATTACTCATATGGTGATATGTATATAACTGATGTTTCAGATCATCTGTATGTGTGATTAAACACTTCAGTCCATATACAATATTTGCCCATTATATATTACTGGTATGGACATGGCTGAATCAGGACTAGCTATGGCTATATACATACATACATATATACGTATATACATATACATACATACATATATATAATACACATATGTATGTATGTATATGTGTGCATATATATATATATATGTATATATATATGTATATATATATTTATGTATATATATGTAGAGAGAGAGAGAGATTTAACATTTGTGGTTGTCTACTAACACTTGCATTCATGATTTTGTGATTTGTTCATATAATCCAATATTGAATTTTCTTTAATTATCTTGGGTCATAAGCTGTTAGCAGCTATTGCTTTTTGTTTGTAAAATGCAGAAAAAAATGTGTTCAGAAGAGCTTTAAATAAACAAAATTAATAAATAAAAAAAGGAAAATAGGATACTCTCAAAAATTCTCAAGACATAGAAAAGGGGCTGAAAAGGGCTGGAAAGATGGCTTATCAGTTGAGGTGTTTGCCTGTGAAGCCTAAGGACCCAGGTTCCATTCTATAGTACATACATAAGCCAGAAGCACAAAGTGGTCTGGAGTTTACAGTGGCTGGAGGCCCTAGAGTGCCCATTCTCTCTCTTTATCTACCTCTTTCCCTCTCTGCTTCTCTCAACTGAATAAATAAATAAAATATTCATAAAAAAGAAAAGTAAACATAAAAACCAAGTACCATAACAATAATAATAATAAATAATAAAAGTAATCAATTGTCAAGGAAATAAATTAATGCAATCAGACTCTCCAATAAACCAGATGTTTCATCACTTAGGAACCATAAAATAACTATGATTAATATGCTTATGTTAAAGAAAGTATGAAAAAGATAAACATATTAGATAATTTTAGCAGGAAGATCAAAACAAGTCAAATAGAAATGCCAAATTTTATATATATATACACATCACACACACACACACACACACACACACACACACACACACACACACACATATACATGCATGCATATATATCCAAGCTAAAGTAAAACCAAGATAGGATACTAAGAATTCCTTCAATAGCTTTTTCAGATTGGGCACATCCAAGGAGGGACTCAGTCACCTTGATGATAGATCAACAGAAATTACAAAATAAAATACAAAAAAGTAGAAAGAAAAACAGAACAGACCCAAGATGAATAGGATGTTTTTAAATAGTCTGATGAACATGATTGGAGTTCTAGATAACGAAGATGAAGAAAATAGGGTAAATAAGGCACAATAATTGTTAATGGACCTGGGTGAGGTGGCAAGTGCCTTTAATCCTGGCACTGGGGAGGCAGAGGTAGAATTATTGCCAGGATTTCAAGGCCATCCTGAGACTACATAGTGAATCCCAGGTCAGCCTAGACTAGAGTGAGACCTTACCTTGAACACCCCCCAAAAAATATCAAAAATAGAAAACAAGGTAGGTATTGTATTGTTGCTAGTTTTGAGAGTGGCAGAGCCTTTCTCTTCTCTGGATGGGCTTAGTTTAGAGGTTCAAGTGCCCAAACACAATGGTCACTAAATCTCCTGAAGCAAGTGGCCCTAAAGTTCTCCTCTTGTGGTCTACAAGAATGATGAGCACAAAGTAGAAGGGTAAGTGAAACAGATTAGAATGTAAAGCAGAAAGTGAAAGAAAGGCAGAGAAGCTCCAGAGTTGGTAACCAGCTAGTGATTTATATCAGAGATTTTTCTATGCTTAGGGATATAAATGAAGTATCAAGTTGGAGTAGATTGGATTGACTACTTTGAATGTATGTGAGGGAGTCCTGATAGGCTGATAAACTAGAGGATTGGTTACTTTGTATAGGACAGCCAACCTCCTGGGGAGTCAGCTTAAGTTAGGATTTTTGGCCTTTTAGAAGTCAGAGCTATTTTGAATTTAAATTCCCAGACTCTCTTTTCTGAATTCATTGTATAAACTTCACACTCATTGGCTCTGTCAGGCCATACAGATTCTTTATGGAACTGTAACCTAGAATAGTTGCCTACAAAATGGGACTAATGTTGCAGTCAGGTTCCCATTGCTGGTAGAAATCACCCAACCAAGAGCAGCTTGTGGGGCAAAAAAGAGGTTTATTTTGGCTTACAGGCTTCAGGGGGAAGCTCCACGAAGGCAGGGGAAAGTGATGGCATGAGCAGAGGGTGGACATCACCCCCTGTCCAACATAAGGTGTACCATAGCAACAGGACAGTGTGCCAAACACTGGCAAGAGGAAACTGGCTATAACATCCATAAGCCCACCCCCAACAATACACTTCCTCTAGGATGCTTTAATTTCTAATTACCATCTGCTGGAAACCCAGCTGCAGAACACCTAAGTTTATGGGGGACACCTGATTCAAACCACCTCAGCTACCTTACTCTTCATCCCGATCAATATGCTGGTCACGGAACAGACCAGCAAAGCCTGACTCCATAGCATTAAATCATTCCTGGAAACAAGAACCTTGCCAATGGAGTCACCAGGGGTGAGGGGAGAAGAGATGCTGGTGACAGTTTGTTTGTTTGTTTGTTTGTTTGTTTGTTTGTTTGTTTGTTTCCAGGTTAGATAGGCAGTGGATACAATAAATATTGGCAAATGAGATTTTTCTAACCTCAGCAAAAAGTGACTATTTTATGTTGTTATTGTTTGATATGGGGAAATCAACTCAGAACTTGTAAGAACTCTACCACTGAACTTTGTCTCCAACAGCAAAAAGTAGCATCTCATTGCTCAGAGTTACAAATGAAGCAGGGAAATTCTCCTATTATAATACTAGGTAAAGAAGTAGCATGCAAAACTATAACATGGGCTGGAGAGATTGCTTAGTGGTTAAGGTGCTTACTGGCAAAGCCAAAGGACCCAAGTTCAAATCCCCAGTACCTACTTAAAGCCAGATGCACAAGGTGGCAAATGTGTCTGAAGTTTGCAGTGGCTAGAGACCCTGGCACACCCATTCTCCCTCTCTCTCTCTCTCTCTCTCTCTCTCTCTCTCTCTCTCTCTCTCTCTCTCTCTCTCTCTCTCTCTCTCTCTCTCCCCATACTCTCTAATAAATAATTTTTTAAACAACTGTAACATAGCAGAGACATAACAAAAGGAAATGCTTTACACTCAAATAATAGGTATGTTGTAAGTAGCAAAATTAGGTTTTCTTGTCTGCTTTAATATTTTATTTATATGCAAGGAGAGAGAGAGAATATGAGAATAGATGCACCGGGGCCTCTAACTACTACAAACTCAGATTCATGTAACACTTTGTGCATCTGGCTTTATGTGGGTACTGGGGAATCAAACCCAGATTGTTAGGCATCGCAGGCAAGTGCCTTAACCACTGAGCAATCTCTCCAGCCAGTTTTCTTTTCTTGATACTTTAGAATAATATTTACATTTTCTACAGTGAGTGTATCTATATACATGTTTCAAGATAGGCCCTTGCTCTAGCCCACGCTGAACTGGAATTCAATATGTAGTCTCAAGCTGGTCTCAAACTCACATTCTTCAACCTCAGCCTCCCTCCCAAGTGCTAGAAGTAAAGGTGTATACCACCACACCTGGTGAGAATATATTCCTATTATTATTATTATTATTATTATTATTATTATTATTATTATTATTTTGGCTTCTCAAGGTAGAGTCTCACTCTAGCCCTAGCTGACGTGGAATTTGCTATGTAGTTTCAAGGGCAGTCTCAAACTCATGGCAACCCTCCCACCTCTGTAAAGGCATGCACTTTTATGCCTAGGGAGAATATATTACTTTTATAAAACTTTTTTTTGTTGTGTTTTTTGAGGTAGGGTCTTGCTCTAGCCCAGGCTGACTTGGAATTCATTTGGTAGTCTCAGGGTAGCCTTGAACTCATGGCAATCCTCCTACCTCTGCCTCCCGAGTGCTGGGATTAAAGGCCTGTGCCACCATGCCCAGCTTATAAACCTTTTTTTTTTCTTTTTTGCTTGTTTGTTTTCCAAAGTAGACTCTCATGCTAGCCTCAAAGTCAAAGTGATCCTTCTATCTCTGCCTCCCAAGCAATGGGATTGAAGGTGTGTGCCACCACCCCCAGTTAAAAATATTTAAAATATGGGCTGGAGAGATGGCTTAGTGGTTAAGGTACTTGCCTGCAAAGCCAAAGAACCCAGGTTTGACTCCTCAGGACCCACGTAAGCCAGATGCACAAGGGGGCACACACATCTGGATTTTGTTTTCAGTGGCTGGAGGCCCGGGCACACCCATTTTCTCTCTCTCTCTCTCTCTCTCTCTCTCTCTCTCTGTCTCTCTCTCTCTCCCCCTGCTTATTTCTATCTCTCTCTCTCAAACAAATAAATAAAAATAAATATTAAGGGCTGGAGAGATGACTTAGCAGTTAAGTGCTTGCCTGTGAAGCCTAAGGACCCCGGTTCGAGGCTCGGTTCCCCAGGTCCCACATTAGCCAGATGCACAAGGGGGTACACACGTCTGGAGTTCGTTTGCAGTGGCTGGAAGCCCTGGCATGTCCATTCTCTCTCTCTCCCTCTATCTGTCTTTTTCTCTGTCTCTGTCACTCTCAAATAAATAAATAAAAGTGAACAAAAATATTTAAAAAATACATAAATATTAAAAATATTTAAAACAGAATAATTTACATATTTAGAATGTGTGTGTGTGTGTGTGTGTGTGTGTGTGTGTGTGTGTGTGTGTGTAAATTGCTCTTATTTCCACCATGGTGCTCACAAATACCCATACATACTTCACCTTCTTCCTGGAGCCCTTGATAGATCTAATGTGACCATTTAGCACAAACTGGTTGAATGAAAATGTGGAGAAGCTCGCCATATTAAGCAGTGTGGGCAAAGTGGTGGGCTTCAGCTTTCAAACTTCAAATACATACTGGTCTTCTTTTTTATTGAGAAGGTACTTGAGGTGACATGCAATAATGTTTGCCACATGTATTATTTTGAGTGTAGATTGCAGTGTCTTTTGAGAAAGTCACTTGTGAAAGGGCAGTTATTGAAAAGATTGGGGGCTACATGCCCTTTGTATGCTTACCCTAGGTCAAATGCATCCACATATCCAGTAAGATCAGTCTGAGAACAGTCCCATTTACTAAAGCTTGTGACATAAATAGTGTGATGGTATAGAAAACACAGGAATATTATATAGGCCACCTCCCACTCCCTGTTGGATTTGGCTACCTCCTCTGTGGAAAAGAAGACAACAATATTTTGTCTACCTCACAAGGGTATTGAGAAGGTCAAAGGGGCCAAAAGATATCACAGTCCTTTGATGATGGTAAAATGCACAATAAATTGTTAGATGTTAAATCAGCCATTTTGTGATTCTTTTCTGGTACATTATAATACATAAATAAAATTACTCCTGTACTTTGGTAATATATGCATTTACTTATGTGCCTTCTACCTTTTCATCCATTCCCCAAACATATGAACTCAGAAACTGATCTTGTTTTTATGCTGCAATAAAAATTCTAGAAACAGCATTAATATTTTGAAACTATCCTTTCCAAAATAACAGAAAAGTGTGGTTCCTAGCAATACAGAAATCTCTTCAAAGCATCACCTCTTGATTCTTTCAGTCTAGGACAGTGGCAGTGTATTCAACAACAATATTCTTCCCTGAAACAGAAATAATACATGGAAACTTACAGATACCCAGAAGGAAAAAAAGGGGGAAAAATTCTCAACAGGTATTCTACATGAAAAATGTCATCTGGTATTCCAAGTCACTAAATCCTATTAAGTCCATCATGTTTTGTGACTAACAGCACACACAAAATGCAAGAGGACATATTATTGTATTGCATTTTTTTTAAATTTTTTTTATTTACTTATTTGAGAGCGACAGACACAGAGAGAAAGACAGAGGGAGAGAGAGAGAATAGGCACGCCAGGGCCTCCAGCCTCTGCAAACGAACTCCAGACGCGTGCGCCCCCTTGTGCATCTGGCTAACGTGGGACCTGGGGAACCAAGCCTCGAACCGGGGTCCTTAGGCTTCACAGGCAAGTGCTTAACCGCTAAGCCATCTCTCCAGCCCTTGTATTGCATTTTTAACATATGCATTCTATTGTAAATAATATGAACATATGTAATTATCAGTTCCTTTATTTTTCTGATACTAAAGTTTGTCTATGACAAACACAGCAAGATTTCAATGATTTTAGAGCTCATTTTATTTTTTAGAAAAATACCTGGAAAGTGTCCATCTTTTATTGAGATATGAGTTTCTTGGAGGCAACAAATGGTAGGATCCTGCCTTTTAATCCAGTCTGCAAGCCTGTGTCTCTTGGTTGGGGAATTGAGGCCATTGATATTAAGAGTTATTATTAGCCTTTGTAAGCAGAGGCCAGTAAGCTAAAAAAAAAAAAAATAGGCTATAAGGGAGGGAGTAGAGGGGAGGACTTAAGGGGATGGTACTGTATATATGTAAGTAGATGAACAGATTACAGGGAGTGGTATGGCCTAAGCGGGGCTAGGGGAAGAGATTGAGTAAAGGAATGGTGGGAGGGATGGTCCATCAAAATTCAAGATATTCTGAGTAAGACATATGAAAACCTACTTTTTGGATAATGACACATTCAGAAGCCATAGATTGTTACTAGAACATTTTCAGTGCCAGGGATGGAATACCTTCCAGTGAGTTGTTGGCCAGGGAGGTCCCTGTTGCCTCCAAAACATTACAGACCATTTCCAAGGCTCTTGGTTTCCCATAAAAAACATATGGTAAGATCCTATTGATGAAGATTGCACATGCCTGGGCAGCAAGGTTACTGAGAAATCAAGCTGGGCCTGACCATTGAGACATTTCTATCACACCCTCCAAGTCTCAGGGCCCATTGCATAAGAGGTAACAAAAGGAATATAAGAGCCAAAGGAAGGGTACAACTCCTTACATTGCAACTGTTCAGACAGAAATTGTCCCCAATATCCATGACCTCGCATTGCCTAACAATACCTTCACAAGAGCCTTATAGTAGGAGAAAAAGTTGATGACATCAAAATAAAAGAGAGACTAATGGAGAGAGGGAGGGCATGTGATGTCGAGTGGGATTGTGAAGGGGAAAGTGGGGGAGGGAAGGGAATTATTATGGTTTATTGTCTGTAAGTATAGAAGTTGTCAATAATAAATTATATGTTAAAATTTAACAAAAGAAAAAAAATACCCGAGTCAGCCCCATCAAAATTTGGATAGCAGGCACCTGTCAGCAAATACACTATTGTTAAATAAGTATTGAAAAAATGCATGATGTATTTCAACTGGCATAACCCTTTAAAGTAACTTTCACATTTTGCATTCATATAGCATGTAATTTTCATTTGAGTTTTTAAACAAGGTGTCTAAATACTATAATTTAAACAGAACCTTGTCCTTTAAGATGAGTTACTCTATAGGATACAAGTTAACACAACTACACTAATGAAAATACTGATGACAACAATGTTCTGATTGGTACCATTAAAAGGCAGAAATTAAGGAGGTTATATTTACAGGGGTTGTAGCTTCTGAAACAGTCAGATGCAAATATACAAATGTGTTTTCTCTTTAGAAACAGCTATAGAAAATGCTTTCTTAGGATGATGAAATCAATATTTTCAACGTGTGAGGGTTCCCCCTCGATAACAGAGAGCAAAAGGGCTCTGGGTTTCTAGATATGGTCTCAAGTCCCTTATAAGTCACTTAGGATAAATAGTCCTAAACATCTATCAGGTCACTTTTCCATTCAGGACTTCATAAGTCATGATATGATCAGGGACCACTTCAATCTACATTTGGGAAATGACTTCCCAAAATTCCTTTGTTTCTGCCTCTACACATACAACTAACCTGTGTGTTTCGGTTCATTTGCTACCTACCACCTCCAACAAGAACTGACTGGAAATTTTCTTGAAAATAACATGAAGTGGGGAGGGAGGGAATTACCATGGGTTATATTTTATAATCATGGAAAATGTTAATAAAAAAAAAGAAAATAACATGAAGGCAGCTGACCTTCGGATAACAGGTGGTGTCTAAGCCAGAATGCATTCCTGCTGATGGCATCCTTTTGTCCCAATCTGTACACAGAATCATGTCTTCTGCATTTTTATAATTTTCCTCAGTATCCAGTCCTTCATACTCTAGTATGTCAACTGAGTTTTTGATACCTCCTTTGACATTCTTTGCAGTTCCTATCATATTGTCAATCTTTACTTCCCAATCCACAATTCAGTAGGCCTGCCCTGATGTACTAATGTCTTGCTCAGATGGACCCCATTCCTCTGTTTGCCAAACCCTAATAAAAGAGCATGACATACATGTTTTTTATGAAACAATAGTGATATTCTAATAGTAGAAACCTGAAAATATGTCAATCTGGTATCTAAAACAAGAAGCTCTTAAAGAAGAAAAAGGAGGAGGAAGAAGAGGAGGGAGGAAGAAAAAGAAGAGGGCTGGAGAGATGGCTTAGTGGTTAAGACACATGCCTCCAAAGCCAAAGGACCCAGGATTGATTCCCCAGAACCCACATAATCCCAATGCACAAGGTGGCACATGCATCTGGAGTTCATTTGCAGCAGCTGGATGCCCTGGTGTGCCCATTCTCTCTCTCTCTCCCTCTCATCTATATATCTATATCTATCTCTCTATCTCTCTCTCTCTCTGTCTATCTATCTATACCCCTCCAAAATAAATAAAAAATATTTAAAAGAAGAAGGATAGCAACAAATAAACAAACAAACATATAGCCATAAGAATCTCTGGAAAGTAGCCAAAATTGCATATTAAAAAAACAACATGCCATGCGTGGTGGCTCATGTCTTTAATCCCAGCACTTGGGAGGCAGAGGTAGGAGGATTGCCATGAGTTCGAGGCCACCCTGAGACTACATAGTGAATTCTAGGTCAGCTTGGGCTAGAGCAAAACCCCACCTCGAAAAACTGAAAAAAAAATTAAAATAAGGCATGAAAGTTATTGGCCAGGGAAACCCATGGGGTCCCGGACCAATGTAGGCCATTGCCAGAAGATTTGATTACCTGTCAGACCTAAAATGTAAGACCTGATTGCCAAAGACACCACAGGCTGAGATCATAAGACATTGCAATACCATTGTTGGAACCAAAAAGGAAGCTAGCTCCCTCCTGGCTAACCCTCATAGTTCTGGAAAGCTTTATGGGAGGTACTGGAATAAGATGGTCACCAACAGCATGAGTAAGTAGGCAACACTGCAGACTATGAAATCAACCAGCAAGTCAAGATGTACACACTTGTGTATCAGTGGCACACAGCCTCTTAGGGTAACCAAATGTTCTCTGATTAGATGTGAGAACTGACGAGAGAATTCATATCTGGTAGTGGAATCAAAGTCAGAATCTCATGGTCTTGAAATTCAAACCTCTGAGAAGCTCCCACTGTTCACTGAAGAAAACGAGTGAGCTTGCACACTCCCAAAAAGAAAATCTCCAATAAATGTGCCTATCCCCTTTAATTCAAGCTGATCTCACTCTTGTTTGGTGAATCTGCTTTATTTTAGAGATGGCAGAGAAAATGGAAGACCAAGATTTATTAATCTGACAAGAACACAGCTGACTGCTCACAATGAGACTAGCCACTTCCACCACATCTGCCAGGACCCAGGAAAAATTGCAAAGGAAATGGTGATATGAGTATTACTTTTACTGCTAGCCTGAAAACCAGTTCCAGGGTGATGGTGACAGACACAGTGATCAATCAAAACTGATCAAATTAGAAATCCAGAGGCTACAGAGAACTCAACATTAAATCAAACTGCCAGCAGGCCAGCCATGGCTCATTTAACATTTCAGAACAAGAGGGTAGAAAAACTGTAAGAGCCACAGAGTAGGCAGGAATATCCTGAGGCATAGGCCCCCACTACCCAACAGGGGCTGATTCAGGCCTTCATGACTCAACAATGAATATCATAACCCTACTGAGATAGGTTCCCCAGGGTAATGGGAGCTGGGCTGTTGGGATAAAAGAGTATAACTTGTTATATGTAAAATAAAAAAAAATAGCACATTACTTATGTAAAATAAATAAAAAATTGATCATGACTGCTAAAAAGAAATGCACATGCCATAACAACAAGCATAAGCACAGTATACAATAGATTCACTGCCTGCTACAGATGTGTCAATGCAAAAGACACAGCTCTCACTTCACAGGGAATAACAGATAGTTTATTCCAGAGCTAAATATGAGTGGCCATGACCCAGGAACACAGATTTAGGTTACCCCAAAGTCTATATTCTGATGTGTTAACAATTTCATGAAGGTTTTTTGTTGTTATTGTTGTTTTGTTTTTTTTACGTAGGGTCTTTTGTAGCCCAGGCTGACCTGGAACTCACTATGGAGTCTCAGGCCAGTCTCAAACTCACAATGATCTTCCTACCTTTCCCTCCTGAGTACATGTGCTACCACGCCCAGCTTCATGAAGTTTTTTAGTTACAGAACAAAAGAAAGTCATATATCAAGGCATTTTTCAAATATATCAGTTGACTATCAGATATGCAGGTTATAGCAAAGTAGAGAAATCACTATGGACTTCAGATGCTATCTGATAACATTATTTGCCCTTGGGTTAGTGGACACTAGTAGTCTATAGTACATTCCAGAAAGGTCACACCTGATCAACTGATAGTCACCAGGACTTTAGGTCAGAGACAGAGGTGGTCAATAAAAGGTTATTAAGGGGCTTAAGTTAGCCCAAGGTGATTTGGCTCTGAATCTGCAAAATTCCATCTCTCAGTGATCACAGAAGTTCTATCAGTCCATTCAGCCTTGTTCAAAGTACATTCAGTAATTTTTGGAACTTTTGTTCCCCACAGAAGTCACATTAAATCTGGCAGGTCAGATGTTGGTATTCATTTGCAAAGCTGACCTTAATCTTATATACAAAAACAGAGTGAATAGATGTTGTTGCACACTAGAATAACTTCCTGCTCAATGCACAAATGGGCATATAGGACAAACACATATAACAGAGGTATAGTTCTACCCCACTTGATATCACTATCAAAAAGCATAATTGGTGGGGCTGGAGAGATGGCTTAGCGGCTAAGTGCTTGCCTATGAAGCCTAAGGACCCTGGTTAGAGGCTCGACTCCCCAGGACCCACGTTAGCCAGATGCACAAGGGGGCGCATGTGTCTGGAGTTCGTTTGCAGTGGCTAGAAGCCCTGGCACGTCCACTCTCCTCTCTCTCTGTACCTCTTTCTCTCTCTGTCTGTTGCTCTCAAATAAATAAATAAAAATAAAAAATAAAAAAATAAAGCATAATTGGTGCTTATATTTAAGGGTTCTCTTCATTTGTCATTTGACTATTCGACATTGTCTTGGGCATCCTAAATTTATTCAATGCTATCTACTAACTCCTGCAGAGAAAATGAATACTACCAGTTGGGGAAAGATGATATACAACTCAGGGATCTGACACTCCAGGTTCAACAGCTGCTGTTGATATTCTTGGACCAAAGTCAGGTCCTGCTTAGTCTTTAAAACATCTAAATCATCATCCACAATTTGAAAAGCCAGTGGATTAGCCAACAGTTTCTCCAGGCCTTCCTGGAGGTCCACACCTACTATCTCAGTCTTTCATACCATCTATTCATTCAGCCCAGCCATGTACTGAGATTCACAGGCATGATGGTTGCTGATGATGATACAGAAGTGTTTAAGGAGACCAGATAGCTGGCTCTAACAGATGCACAGCTCAGTCCAGTACTTAAAAATTTAAAGTACTTAAAGTCTGCAAAAAGCTTATGCTAGATTATGGGTAGCTGGGTTTGGCTGGCAAAGGAGGCTTCCATAATGTTCAAAATATTCTTCTTCTTGAACTCACTCTCCTGCTCTTTATATTAACCTAGATATCTCTTCTAAATCTGACAGTACCAGGGAAAACTCAGCCCCTTCATTTAAAAACGTCTCTATTATGTTGATTTCAGTCTCCTGGAAAATAGGGTTTCCACTCAGAAAAGCTCCTTTCTTGGATAACTTGGTTTCTTTAGTACTTCCACTCCAGAAGCTTGCATATATAGGGGGTACATATAATATCAGCTTTGTCTTGTGGTTTGTGAAGTCAGGATTATCTCAGTTTTGCTTAGTAGAAGCTATTAAAAATCTTTCCTTTAGAGATGGAGAGATAGCTTAGTTATTAAGGCATTTGCCTACAAAGCCAAAGGAACCAAGTTCAATTCCCCAGAACCCATGTAAGCCAGATGCACAAAGTGGTGCATGCATATGGAGTTCATTTATAGTGGCCGGAGGCCCTATTCTTTCTCTCTTTCTCTCTCTCTCCCCCCTCTTCTGCCTCTTTCTTTAAAAAGAATCTTTCCTTTAATTCAAAACAAAAGAGAGACTTATTGAGAAAGGATATGATGGAGGATGGATCTGTGAGGAATGTAGGACAGGGGAGGAAATTATAATTATGGAAGTTGTCAATAAAAGTTAAAGTAAAAGCTTGAGAGGGGTGGGGATATGATGGAGAGTGGAGTATCAAAGGAGAAAGTGGGGGGAGGGAGGGAATTACCATGGGGTATTGTTTACAATTATGGAAGTTGTTAATAAAAATAAAAGCTTAACAGTCTACATTCTCCAGACCTCCCCCCCAAAAAAAGAGTGGGTTTTAAGGGCTTGAATGATGACTCAGCAGTTAAAGGCACTTGTTTGCAAAGTCTGATAGCCTGGGTTCAAGTCTCCAATACCCACCTAAAGGGAGATGCACAAAGTGGCACATGTGTCTGGAGTTTTCAGTGGCAGGAGGGCCTGGCACACCCATACTCATTCTCTCTCTGTATCTGCCTCTTTCTCTTTGTCTCAAATAGATAAATAAATAAATTAAAAATTAGAAAATAACTTTCCTTTAAATTCATAGACTTCAGAGAGAAGCCCCCACTGCTCTCTGGAGAAGAAGAGTGGGCTTGTATACCAAAAGGTCTCTCAGAAAACTTTACGTATCCCTTTAAGCCAAGTTGCTGTCAATATTGGTTGTAGAATCTTGTTTATTTTACAGAAGGCAGAGAAAGTGGAGAACCACATCCATCAACAAGATAAAAATATAGCCACCTGCCCACCACAAGACATGCCACCTCTACTACATCTGCCAGGGCACAGGAGAAATTGCTGAGGAAGCAGTGACATGAATACTGCTCATACAGCTAGCCTGACAACCAGCCGCAGGGTGATGGTGACAGATATGGTGATCAATAAAAACCCATTAAAGCAAAAATCCAGAAGCTACAGAGAACTCAACACTAAGTCAGACTACCAGTAGGCCTGCCATGGCTCAGGGAGCATTGCAGAAGGAGGGGTGGAAAGATTCTAGGAGTCACAGTGTGGGTAGAAATAACCCTAAAGCATGCCCCCCCCCGCTATCCCATATAGACTGACTGAGGCCTTCATGACCCTACATTGAATATGGTAACCCCACTGAGGAGGGCCCGCAGGGTAACAGGAGAAGGGACATGGGGATAAAAGAGTATGTAATGTGATATATATATATATATCTAAAAAATTGAAAAAAAAAATCCTTCCCAGGCAAGGAAATAATGACAAAGCCAATAAATAGGTCACTACTTATTGATTCAGTTTTAAGAGTATCATGTATTAAAGTACACAGTATAGATGTGACAGTTTGAATGTATGCCCCCCTTAGTCCCGGGTATTTTTTTTTTTTTGAGGTGCAGTCTTGCCCAGGCTGACCTGGAATTCTCTATGTAGTCTCAGGCTGGCATGGAACTCACAGTGATCCTCCTACCTCTTCCTCCAAGTGTAGATTAAAGGGATGCACCACCATGCCTGGCATTCAGGTATTTGTTATTAAGATTAAACTTCCTGCTTAAGTCTCCAGCAGCCTGCCAGAGGAAGCATGTTACTGGGGTGGTTCTGATTCCAGCCCAAATTGTGGGAAAGCATTGTGAGCTCTGGCAGATTTGTGCTTGCTACTTTTGCTTGTTTGCTGGCTTGTTGTTTATCTCTGCTTGGATGTATGGAAATAAGTAGTTTCTTCAGCCATTGCTGGAACTTCCCCTGGAATGTAAATTTGAAATTAATCCCTTCATCCCATGGACTATGTCTGTTTGGAAGTTTGTCCCAACAATGTAAAATGGACTATGATAATAGACTAAATTGTATTCCAAGAATGGGCCAGGCACTGGCCTGATTTGGCAAGAGCTGAAGAAAGAGTTCTTGTGAGTTCTGGAGTACAAGGCCAAGTACTAACAAATTAAAAGTTTGGAGTCTGAATAAGCTCAGAGTTCAGGGAAGGTAACCAACGGTATAGAAGTTACTGATAAAACAAGGACTAAGAACTTATCACTAAGGGCTTGGAGGTATAGTTCAGTGGTAGAGCACTTATCTAGCAGACACGAGGCCCTTAGTACATTTCCTAGTAGCACAACCAAATGCTGGTTCAAAGCCCGATTCCCCAGGACCCATATTGGCCAGATGCACAAGGGGGCGCATGCATCTGGAGTTCGTTTGCAGTGGCTAGAAGCCCTGGCGCACCCTCTCTCTCTCCCTCTCCCCCTCTTTCTCTGTCTGTCACTCTCAAATAAATAAACAACAAAAAAGTATTCTTTGGGGCAGGAAAGAGGTACAAAAAGGGTACCAACACATGATATACCCATATGGAATATGTTGTTAATTATAATAGTAAGATTTAGAAGAACAAAATGCATCATATGGAGCTGGAGAAATGGCTCACTGGGGCCAGACAGGGCCTGGCACACCCTGAGTTCAACTCTCCAGCACCCATACAAAAGCTAAGTATAGCCACATGTCTGTAATTCCAGTCGGGTGGGAAATGGAGATGAGAGAATCACTGGAGCATGTCAAAATGACATGTAGATGAGCAATAGAGGTGGACACCCAATGTTTTCCAATGGCCTCTACATCTGAACATGTACATATACCACACCACACATACAACACACATAAAAAGAAAAAAAAAGGGAGGGGAAGAACTGTTCTGCTCACCAATGACTGTGATTGGTAACTAAATTAGTTCAGGAGAATGCATAGGCCTAAGGTTTGGCTAGATTTGGTTCCCTGGAAAAGCTATAGAAAAAAAATTCAAATAATTTCCTTTAATCAAAAATTTATATACAGGGCTTAGCAGTTAAGGCACAGAAAGCAGATGCACAAGGTGGCGTATGTGTCTGGGGTTCCATTTGCAGTGGCCAGAGGCCCTGGTGCGTCCATATTCTCTCTCTCTCTCTCTCTTTCTCCTTTCCCTCCTTCTTTTTCTTTTTCTTTCTCAAATAAATAAATAAGCTGGAGATATTGCTCAGTGTTTAAGGCACTTACCAGGAAAAACTAAGGATCAGAGTTCGATTCCCCAGCACCCACATAAAAATAATTGCACAAAGTAGTACATGCATCTGGAGTTTCTGATGTGTCCATATTTTCTCTCTCTGCTTGCAAATAAATAAATAAATATTTTAAAAAATAAATAAATTTTTAAAAATTATATACAATACAGCTATGAAAATTTTCATTCCTTATTTGTTGTAAGTTACTTTTATTGTGTATAAATTTTACTGTATTTGAGATATTTATTATGTAAGATCCATTAATTTTAAATAATGTACATATCATTGAACAAAACAAAAATCTGTCATTGGTCATGACTGCTGAATCATTCCATCTTATATGTAAGGGAATCTGAAATTGGGCTGCAGAGATGGTGTGGATGAACTGCTTGCTGTGCACGTATAAATACCCTAGTTGGGATCTCCAGAATCCATATAAAAGCCAGTTGCTGTGTCAGGCCCCTGACATCCCAGCACACATATAGCAAGAAGGGAGGCAGAGATAGAAAGATCTCCTGGTAGAGAGTTGAGTGTCAGATATCCTGGCAAATGCAGCCATGAGCAACAAGAGCCCTTGCTCCAATCAAAATGGAAGGCTATAGGACTGACACTCAAAGTTGTACTCTGGCTTCCATATACATGCTATTGCACAAGCACACCCATGCTAACACACATAAATGCTCATCTACACACACATCACACACATGGCAAAAAAACAGATATCTATAACTCTGATTTTAAAATCATATAACATACGATTACCATTTTCTTAGTGTTTTTATAAAAATATAAATTAGGTGGCATATAATAAAATGTACCAAATTCTGACAAAAACTTGTATGAGCTGGGTGTGGTGGCACACACCTTTAATCCCAGCACTCACGAAGCAGAGGTAGGAGTATCACTGTGATTTTGAGGCTACCCTGAGACTACATAGTGAATTCCAGGTGAGCCTGGGGTAGAGCAAGACCCTGCCTTGGGAAACCAAAAAAAGAAAAAAAAAACTTGTAGGACTCAGATATCAGAAGTCTATTTTTCTGTTTTGTTTTCAATAGGTATTGAAAATTGCTGAGTACATTTCATGTTCTCACCATAAAATGGTGAATCTGTGATATAGTACATATGGTTTAAAGCTTCTTTTATTTCACAATGGATAAACAAACATGTCATGCATCATAAATATAAAGAGTTTTTATTTGTCAACTTACAAACAAGGGACATGAGAAACGTTTTAGGTGATAGATATGTCCATTATCATTATTACAGTGATAGTTTTATAGGTGTATATATACCCCAACATGTATCCAATGATCATGTTAAATATGGACTCTTTACTGCCTGTTTATTCATACTAATAAAGGACCTTTAAACAAACAAGGTATGGGATACTATGGTGGCTACTTTGGAAAACAGTATTTGTGCTACTAGTTATATATCTGGTTTTAGGATATGTATGTCTCTCTCAGCATCTTTTCTGCTCTCTCATCTTCTACCTTTGACTGCTGAGTCCTAGATAGGTACATGGGCTTTACTCATGTGAAGTACACCAATATTTCAAGAACCCTTAAATCAATTTAACCTACTTATTTGTCAGCTATTATTTCTTCCCCTCCTTACTCCCAAAAGAGATTTAAATAATCACCCATTTATTAGAAATCTATGGACACAAGCTCCAATAAAAAACCTACCCTGTATTTTTAATTCTTTCTAAAATATATTTTTGCATGTGTATATGTATGTAGTGGGTGTGGGGCATGTGTGCATGTGCACATGGACGTGAGAAGTTGATGTCAGGTGACAACCTTAATCACAACTTTATTTACTGAGGTAGTATCTCTAACTTGAACCCACAGCTCAAAAAATTCAGCTAGTTTAGCCCCCTAGTTTTCATCAAGGATTACCTATATCTACTTCCTGAGCTCTAGGATTACATATGGGCTACCACTAGCATTTATGTGGGTGCTGGGGATTTGAACTCGTCATCACACTTTCAGAAAATGATTTTTCCACTGAGCCATCTCCCTATAATTATTTCCACTGAGCCAGCTCCCTATTATTATTATTATTATTTTAATAATTATAATAATTGATTATTTTCACACTTACCTAATGCACACCAACAACCGAAGCTCCTTACCTGCAACAAAAATTGGATGTTATCATCCTATTAGGTGACTACCTATCTCTCATTATTATACCCTCCCACATACTTGAATGAAGGAAATAATTCTATTCTTAATAATCTTTCCTTGTCACAAACATACCTACATAAGACAAGGTCTTAAGTGACCTATTTCACACACACAAACTGAATTCTCCCAGTACATTGATCTTAGTAGACCTTACAAGAAGGAAGGCCCTTGGCAAAAGACATACCGCCAGATGGACTCCATAACTTTATGTCCATTCTTCCATTATGTATTTTTCAAATAAATACCTTGTGAAAATTATAGTGAAACTAATGAACCAGTGGAAAGCTGATGAAAGCTACCTTTATCTAGGGAAAGTTCATCTAGTGTTTACTAGATCTATACTATATAGCCAGTTATGGACTAAGCTGGCATGATAATCTCCACTAACAAAAAGATTGAATTTTGGATTAAGGAAAAACACCACCAAGCTATGCTGCTTACTTTCTGGGCAGAATCAACCCTAATCTAGCACTTTTCCTTGGTGGCTATCCCTTAGCCTTGACACCTCTAACATCCTGAGGTCTCCACTGCAACCTATAGTTCATCTTAACAGGTTCACACAATGGCCTCACAGGGCCTTCTTGCAGGGATTTTATCTTTGCCTCATATTTCCCAGCCTTATTAATTCTTTAAAACCATGGAATAATTCATGGCCTTATATTTCTTACATTTTTCATACTTCCAAAACCAGAACCATGTGGATAATACTGCCATTTTTTTTCCAGCTGGGATAAAACCAAACCTTAAGGAATAGTAAATTCAGTATTCTTCCATCAAGTCCCATCCTTTCAAAAGAATCAACACTTCTCCTATTGTACACAGAGCAGCTAGCCCATCTTCAATGATAATACTCTCTTCATGAATTGCAGTTAAAGTAGTGACAACCTCTGACCTGGGACTAAAACCCATCCACACTTCCTTCTGTGGCATCTTTCACATCCTCCTACTCTATTTTCCTCCACCAAGCATAGAAGTCCATTAGTTTTAAATTCAACTTTGATCAAGTTCTTAGGATATGGGGTAGCATCCATATTTCTTTTGAGCTTGTGTCTATAAAAAGAAAGCTACCTTGCTCCTAGTATTTTTTTGTTGTTGTTGTTTAGTACATGTGTTTTAAATTGAAGTAAGGCCAGGTATGGTAGTACATGCCTTTAATCTCAGCACTTAGGAGGCAGAGTTAGGAAGATGGCTGTGAGTTCAAGGCAGGCCTGGGACTATAGAGTGAGTTCTAGGTCAGATTGGGCTACAATGAGCACCTACCTCAAAAAAAAAAAAAAAAGGAGTACCCAGGCATGGTGGCACATGCCTTTAATCCCAGCACTCAGGAAGCAGAGGTAGGAGGATTACTGTGAGTTCAAGACCACCCTGAGACTAGTAAATTCCAGGTCAGCCTGAGCTAGAGTGAGACCCTACCTCAAAAAAAAAAATGAAGTTATTTTTCTTCCAAATTCTTTTACTCCTGTAAAAAAAAAAAAAAAAAGTGCTGTGCTTACTTACTGAAGTAATTTGGAACATTGTGAAACATTAATGTAGCCATTTGGAAACAAGGGGTGGTCATATGGAAGATGAAGTGGAGAAATCCAACTACTAGTACAAATTCATCATAAGCATGGTATATGCCCTTCTAAATTTACTTGTCTTCTCAGTAGATCTCTAACAAATATAAAGTACTGTTAGTTCCATTGTTAATCTTTAAGGAAATTCAGAGCTGTAGGGCTCATCTGTTAATAGCCATATGGTGTCATCAATCATAAAAAGAGGAAGAGACTGATGGAATGGAAGATGAGCTGCCAAGTCGCAACTTCAATTAAAACAAAAAGGATTTTCCCTTCTTAATAAACCCATGCATTACAATTCCCAAGAGATTAAAATCATAGTTTGGATGTTGTTTTTTTTAGCCTCCCAATGCTAATTTATCCCCCATTTGAAACCTATATTTTTCTAGCTTTTCATTAAGGTAAATTTTTAATAACAGAGGACAATTTTTTAGTACTTTCGCCAGAAGAGTTGGTTAAGTTTCAAATAATAATGTGTAATTGACAGAACACCTTATTCTCTTATTGTAGGTATGGGTTTACACTACAATAGAGTCTTCTTTTTTACCTTTTTGACCACATGGACAGACTGAAAAGAGCAAAGTATATAAAATTGAGGCAGGATAGAAAGAAGAGCACAAGAAGAAGAGTGCTAGAGGGAGGAGGACGCTTTGCTTTAAGGGAAAAGCAGAAGACTTGACTTTAGACACTACTGATAGAAGCCAAAAATGGTCCATTGAGATAATATGTGTTTTCCAAAGGACTTAAAAGACAATATATAAATTATGCTCATTAGAGCCAGAGCCAGATAAAGTATTCCTGGGACACCTCAATCAAGGGTGTTGTGGACAATAATTAGGCTGTGCTTACTCAGAACCAAAATAATCTATAACCTTGAATCTGTAGTACTCCCCTCTCATTCCTATGCCTGGAGAGTACCCCACATAAATCTACCTTATAACTTTGTCTTCTGAGGGAAAAAAAAAAAAAAAACTTTAACTTTTAATCCCTGATAAATAGTATACTCTTTGGGAAATTTTAGAGAGAAGGGAGTGAAGTTTCTTAGCAACCTTTAGAGATGTAACTTAGAAAGCCGGGGGGGGGGGGGGAATCTAATGGAAAGGCACATAACAGTTGGTTACTCTTAAGAAGCCCAAACTTGTCCTATTGGGTATGCCTTTTTCTTTCTTGAGCACCTTTCTTTCTGCTGTTCAGTAAATCCAACTTTGCTTCATACTTTGCTCACAACAAAGTTTATTTCTTCATTTAAGTCATATATCACAGTTTTGCCTGGGTGGAAGTATTTAAAAAGAACTCAGGCTATAGCTAGAGGATAGAGTGGAGCTATGACTCTGTCCCAATTGCTAATGACAAAATGAGAAAATTCCATAAAAATACAGCCCTGAAGTGGATAACTAGGGTGGAGGATTATTATCTGATTCCAGATACTTTCTGGATTTCAAAACAACTTGACTTGACTTGAAGATATAAAAAAATACATCCTCAAAATAAATTGAATATAATAAGTGGAAAACACAATAATGGCATAAGACTACATCACTGCATTCATAACTAACTAGTTAACCATACTCTCCTACTACTTAAAAAGGTAATCATTTATTTTACTCTTATTTCCAAGATGTAGGTGATCTTTCTTAACAATAGTCAATAGTTACCTTAACTAACAAATAGTAATTACTAATTACTCATCAGGCACTGTATTATATGCATGTATATTTGCCTACATTACTTACAGAAGGAACTGACTTATTGCTATTATTTTTCATTATTTATTTATGTGGAGTGTGTGTGTGTGTGTGTGTGTGTGTGTGTGTGTGTGTGTGTGTGAATGTGTGTGCCTGGGCCTCCTGCCATTGCAAACAAACTCCAGATACATAAAATGAGGAACTTGACTCACCAAATGACTATTAAAGTTATCTTCTGTTGCTGGGACAAACACCTGAATAGAAGCAGTTTATGAGAGGAGGGTTTATTTCAGGCTCACCAGATTCCAGGGGAAGCTTCCTCTTGGTAGAACTCCATCATACATCCATAGCACATGGAAAACAGCCAGAGCTCAAACTGGTTCAGAACACACTCAAGATCCACCCCTACTGACATACCTCCTCCAGCAGGGCTCAACTTCCCAAACGCTCCAAGCTGAGGACTAAGTAGGAAACTTACTCACAAACACCTAAGGCTATGAGATATTGTACATTCAAACTACCAGTGACTTTAGGCAAATAATGTTAACCTCTCTGAGATCAATTACCTTATTAGTAAGTATAAGTAGTTGTATAATGATTATAATATTACCTACTTGGAGCTGGGGAGATGGCTCAGCAGTTAAAGGTGCTTGCTTGCAAAGCCTGATAGTCTAGGTTCAAATCCCCAGTACCACACAAAGCCAAATGAACAAAATGGTGCACACATCTGGAATTTGTTTGCAATGGCAGGAGGCCCTGACACACCTATTCTCACACACACACACACACACACACACACACACACACTCACTCTCTCTCTCTCCAAATAAATAAATAAATAAATAAATAAATAAATAATAAAAAACAATAGTAGCTACCAGTTAGTTCCTTCAGTAAGCAAGATAGACAAATATACATGTGTATAATACAGTGCTTGATAATGAGTGATTAATATTTGTTAGCTATGACAACTATGACTATTGTTAAGAAAAATTACCTTCATTTTGGAAATAAGTGTAAAATAAATGATTGCCTTTTCAAGTAATAGGAGAGCATAGTTAACTATGAATGCAATGATGCAGTCTTATGCCATTATTCTGTTTTCTACTTATTACATACAATTTATTTTGGGCATTTTTTTTATATCTTTATTTGAACGACTTTTACCATCTTATTGATTTATTGAGAAGCTAAATGTATCTTTATTTATTTTTTTCAAGGTAGGGTTTCACTCTAACTCCGGCTGACCTGGCATTTATTACATATTCTCAGGCTGGCTTTGAACTCACGGTGAACCTCCTACTTCTGCCACCTGAGTGCTGGGATTAAAGGCATGCACCACCATGCTTAGCTTAAATGTATCTTTAATAGGAGATCATGACACATACTATATAGTTTTATGTGAGTAATGTTTTAAAAGTGTGAAAAGAACACTTTGAGAGCATTCCTTCCCTCTTGATACACTACTTTCTATTTAAAAACCTTGCTGCCTCTCATTCCCTACAAAACTTTGTAAAATCACCACTTGACTCTAACACAGCATACTAGACTCAGTTTCTTGCTCTATACACACAACAATACATGCTAATCTCCCAAAAACACCATCTCCTCTCACCCTTTTGTGTTATTGCTTATGTTGTTTCTGCACTCTGGAATATTTATTTCCTTTCTCTACTCCCAATTTATCCTTTCAGATCAGTCCCTAAACTAATTTTCTCAGTTCTACAATGCAAAATGAATCATTCCTTCCTTAACAATCTTTCTCTCTTATAGAGTTGTTGCTTGTGACTTTAGTGTAATATGAGGTGTGAGTCAGCCTCATATTAAAATTATCTATCGGATTGTCTCCGCTCCAACCCAACTAAAGGTCCTTCCTTTCAGAGATGTTGTCTTGGCTATTTTTTAATATTCTGTATTATGTATTATACTGGTTTGCCCAGAGAGGGTAGTGAAGGTTTGATGAATTACAAAGACATACTGCTAGTGATTGTTCAATATTGTACATAATTCCACCTATTTAAATTCTTTTTTAATTAAGTATTTCTATTTATTTATTTGTAAGCAGAGAGAGTTGGGAGAGAGAGGGGGAGGAAGAGAGAAAGGGATGGAGAGAATGGGCATGCTAGGGCCTACAGTTGCTGCAAATGAATTCCAGATGCATGTGCCACTGTGCATCTGTATTTAGTTGGGTAGTGGTGAACCAAACCTGCGTGGTTAGGGTTTGCAGACAAGTGCCATAACCACTTAGCCATCTTTCCAGCTCCTCCACCTATTTTAAATGTGAAATAAGTAATGGTGTTTTCATAGAGTGAATATAATTCATCTGGATTAGATTAGTCATTAGCCAAGAAATTAACGTTAAGAACTGCAACATCTACTCTTTATGTGGAAGAATGTGTTTGATTTTAAATAAGGAGATATTTTCAAAGTATTCCTGAGCTATATCTGTAAACCACACAATTGAGAAGAACAAACAGCATATTAGTAATAGTGAAAATATAGGAGGTGCAGGGGAAAATATAAATTGTGAGAGACTAGAAATGTCAATAATCTAAATTAATGATTTTGTTGTATGGCAAGAATGCACCACTTCAATTTGCATATCCAGACTAAATGAATAGACTTGTTAAGTTGTAAGTAAATATATTGAAGGAAACTGAAATGGAAACGAAGTATAAAGGAAATACTATTTCTGTTGTATATTGTTGTTTTAATTGTGTATGCTAATTAGCTATCAAATTATTTTAATTTCAATCTCTTTTCAAGTACATTGGTGAGATTAAGTTCCATATACCCATTAGAATGTAAGACAAAAATGTACTCAAAAATTCCCATTATGGACTGAAGAGATGGCTCAGTGGTTAAAATTACTTACCTCAAAACCTGATGGCCTGGGCTCTCAATTTCCCAGTACCCACATAAAGCTAGATGCAAAAAGTGGTGCATGCATCTGTAGTTCATTTGCAGTGACAAAAGGCCTTGGTATGCGTGTTCTCTCTCTCTCTCCCCTAAATAGATAAAATAATTTTTAAAAACTTCCAGTTATGGGTGGGTGGAGAGAAGGCTCAGCAATTAAGGCACTTGCCTGCAAAGCCTAAAGACCCATGTTTGATTCCTCAGTACCCATATAAACCAGATACAAAAGGTGGCATGTGTGTCTGGAATTTGTAGTGGCTAGAGGACTTGGCATAACCATTATCTCCCTCCCTCTCTCTATCTCTCTCTCATAAATAAATAAATAAAATATTTTTAAAATCTTCCAGCTTTGTTACTATATTATGTTACAAGTTTAAGGAAGAAGGAACAAAATACATATATTCATATCTAATGGTTAATAGATCAACAATGATTAAGTTTTTAAATAAGTGATTTGTAAGTCAATCAGGGAGGGAGGAAAAATAAGCTTTTAAGTCTTTTCTTGTTCTTTTAAATGATTTAAATTTGACTTGGTAGGGAATTGGTAATAGGTATTGGAGGAAGAATAACTACCATATAGAATATTTTAATTTTTCCTTACTGGAGTTTTCCCTAAGGTGTCTCAAATTAGACTTTTTAAAATATTTAGGTATTGTGGTGAAATGTACATAAAAGGAAATATACCATTTAAACAATTTAAGCATAAAATTTAGATGATTTAACACATTGTCAACATTGTACAAACATCACCGCTATCTACTTGCACAAATTTCACCATCATAAACAAGTACCTTGTTATTAAATAATAATCATTCATTCCTCCCAAGACCCTAGTAAGCTCTACTGTACTTTCTGCCTCTGTGAATTGCCTTTTCTATGTACCCCACAGAAATGGATTGTACAATATATATTCTTTGAGTCTAATTAACTTCGCATAATGTTTTCAAGATTCTTTTGTGCTATGGCATGTATTAGAATAAATTCATTTTCATTGTAATAAAATATACTTCCCATTATATTTATGATCTTATCTACTTCTAAGTATATAATTTAGTGGCATTATGTATATCTGCAATGTTGTACAATCATGAATACTGTTTATTTCCAAAACATTTTTACCATCTGAAACAGAAACTCTGGCCACATTATGCAATAACTCCCCACTCTACTCTCCCCTTGTGGTAGTTTGAATAGATGGCCCCCAATATATTCAGTTCTTTAATGTTTGTAGTTTGCATCATCAACTGGGCTACCTGGCTGAAGGTAATGTCACTGGCTGGATCTTAAGGTGTGGTGTTGGGTTTCAGATTTCAATCTAAAAATATGCAAAGTGTGCCTAGCTGGAGTTCCTGAAGTGTGCTGTGTGGCTTTTGAACTTTAGGCTTGTACCTCTCTTCTTTCTCTTCTTGGTCCTGTGAAGGCAGGCCAGCTTCTTCTGCCATTATGGAACTTCCCCTGGATCTGTAAGCTTCAATAAATCCCTTCCTCCATAACTGTGCCTGGTCTGAAAGTTCATCTCAGTGAACCTGAAGCTGTCTGCTACACCCCTCAACCCTTGATAACCTCACTGTATTTTCTGTGTTTAATAATTTTCTTAGTGGCTGGGGAGATGGCTCAGTAGTGAAAGGAGCTTATTTGCAAATTCTGTCAGCCAGGATTCAATTCTGTAACTTTCGATGCAAAGGGGTACATGTATCTGGCATGCATATGGAGTTTGTTTTCAACAGCAAGAGACCCTGGTGCACCCATACAAACACATATGCATGCACACACATGCAAATAAGTAAAATTTAAAAATACACTGGGGCTGGAGAGATGGCTCAGTGATTAAGGCGCTTGCTTGCAAAACCTAATTATCCAGGTTTGATTCCCCAGAATCCACATAAAGTCAGCTCCACAAAGTGGCACATGCATCTGGAGTTTCTTTCTAGAGGTGGGAATGCCTGGTGTGCCCGTTCTTTCTCTCTCTCTCTACTTGCAAATAATTTATTTAAAAAAAATATAATCTGCTGTTTCCATTTCCTACCTATTGTAAATAGTGCTGCAATAAACATGGTTAAGCAAGTATCTCTAATATAGTGAGACAAGTACTTAGGATAGATGCCTAGGAGTGCTATAGCTGGGTCATGTGGTAGATCTATTTTTAGCTGTCTTAGGAACCTCCACACTGATTTCCACAAAGACTGGACCAGATTGCATTCCCACCAACAGTGTATAAGGGTTCCCTTTTTTCCACATCCTCGCCAGCATTTATGGTCATTTGTTTTCATGATGGTAGCCAATCTGACAGGAGTGAAATGGAATCTCAACATAGTTTTAATCTGCATTTCCCTGATGGCTAGGGATGTAGAACATTTTTTAGATATTTATATGCCATCTGTTTTTCTTCTTTTGAGAACTTTCTATTTAGTTCCATAGCCCATTTTATTTTAATTGGGCTGTTTGATTTCTTATTATTTAGTTTTTTAAGTTCTTTGTAGAGCCTGGACATTAATCCTCTACCAGATGTTTAGCTAGCAAAGATTTTCTCCCTCAACTGATGGGTGGATAATGAAGATATGGCACATTTACACAATGGAGTTCTACTCAAAGATTAAAAAAAATGAAGTTATGAAATTTGCAGGAAAATTGATGTATCTGGAAAGGATTATACTAAGTAAGGTAACCCAGTACCAGAAAGCCAAGCACCACATGTGCTCTCATATGTGTAGCCTAGCTACAAATGATTGGACTTCTGTGTGAGCAGGAAAAAAAAACTCAGTAACAGAGGCCAGTAAGCTAGAAAGGAAATATAAAGGGAATAGAAAGGAAGCGTGGGGGGGGGGCACTTAATAGTATTGTATATATGTAAGTAGAAGAACAGATTAATGGGGGTGAAAAGACCTAAGTAAGGTCATGGAAGAGATTGAGTAAAGGAAAGATGGAGGGAGGGCTAATCAAAATCTAAGAGGATATAAATAAATGATATGGAATCCTACTTTTTTGGACAATGGAACACTCAGGTGCCATAGAGTTTTAGTAGAAAATTTTTAGTACCAGAGATGGGATACCTTCCAGTGAATTGTTGGCCAGGGAGGTCCCTGATGCCCTCAAAACATTACAGGCCATTGCCAAGGCCCTTGGTTTCCTACCAGGAATAGATGGTAAGACCCTATTGTTGAAGACTCCACATATTTGGGCTGCAAGATCATTGAGAAATCCTGCTGGAGCTGAGCTGAAAACCTCCTCCATGTAGACCAGCTGATAGAAAGCTGTAAAAAGCCACACTGCATGCAGCTCAATGGGAGAGAGAGAAATCACCAGTTAAGATACTCCACAGTGGAAACTGCAAGCCTTATATTTTGCCAGCCAGGCCAAATGAGCCAACAGGTGCAATAGTGGCACATCTGTCATGGTGGAAACCAACTGCCCTCTAATTTGACTGGAGGCCCACCCCATGGGAGGGAATATATCCCTGATACTGAAAACCTAAAAGAGGGCTAGTCATAAGCCCTAGGGTTGCTGTCTGGCTAAATGTATATACTATGCTCATCAAACTGCCCAGTAAGCACTTCTCTTAATGTTCATACCCATACGTTAATGCTACTCTCACTATTTCATTAGAGAACTTTCTCTTTTCAGATGGCAGTGAACTTGGGATGACTCAGAACACATCACGATGCTGAGAAGTGACAGAGGAGTGCTCAGCACTGCAATATCTCTATCACATCTTCCAAGGCTCAGGGTCCATTGCAGGAGAGGTGGCCAAAAGAATGTAAGAGCCAAAGGAATGGTAGGACACCTTACAACATGCTCCTCCAAACACAAAATAGCCTGGATATCCATGACCTTACATCGCCTGATACTACCTACACAAGACCATCATGAAAGGAGGAAAAGAGGATGAAATCAAAATAAAAGAGACTGATTGAGAGAGGGAGGGGATATGACAGAGATTGAAGCTTCAAAGGGGAATGTGGGGGAAGGGAGGGAATTACCTTGGGATATTGTTTATAATCATGGAAGTTGTTAATTATAAAAATAAAGAAAAGCCAGGCATGGAGACACACCTTTAATCCCAGCACTTGGGAGGCAAAGGTAGGAGGATCACCATGAGTTCGAGGTCACCCTGAAACTCCATAGTGAATTCCAGGTCAGCCTGAGCCAGAGTGAGACCCTACCTCAAAAAAAAAAAAAAAGAAAAAAGAAAAAAAATATTATCTGCCTATTCTAGATATGGCATATAAGTGGAATTCCACAAAATAATATTTATCCCATTATATTGGATTTATTTCACCTTATATTATGTTTTTGAAGTTCATTCCTGTTGTATGGTACAGAATTTATTGTATATTAGTCCCAAATCTTTGTGTGTGTGTGTTTTCTAATGGGGTAGGCAATTGTCAGATTTTGCCATGGTAAGGTGGTCTTTTGTAATTAGCTGTTCATAACAGAAAAGGATGCAAGAATTTCTCAGCTCTCTGTTTTCTGAGACCACAGGGCCCAAAAGTTTGGAGGATGGTAGAGAAGAACATAGGACCTTAAAAATATTCTCAATGGTATCAGAGAAAGAGATAAAAGTCAATTCAATTTTGAAAAATGTGCTATTAAACAGTTATTTTTCAAATAACTTTCAAATTTTCCTAATAACCTGAAATGAGTGTAAACAGAAATTGACAATTTATTATTTACTCTCACCTCTTCCTTGTCTTGACAATCCACTAGCAACTTAATTATATAAATTTCATCATTGCATTTTCTTCAATTAAACTTATTTTATCCCATGTTCCTCAAACATCCATTACTTCATACTACCTTACAGTCCATGAATAGCCCCAATGAAAAGTGAAGCCATTTCACTTTGTGCTAAATTGTCACTCACACCTTCCAGTTCTGTGCATATCTATATGCTATATTCCTTATAGATATTGTACCGGTTGATCATTTATATTTTCCAAGTATTTCTAGGGTAATTAAGTTTGTTGAAACAGAATATTAAAAAAAAATAACTTAAGCATTGCTATCAGCTAGAAGTAGTCCCAGACCATGTAACAAGAGAATGTGGACATAGAAGAAATTAAACAGATGTAATAATTACTCTGGCTTTAAATTCTTTACTTTTTTGTACAAAAAGAATACTTATATTTCAATCTCAGATTTGAAACATCATAAAAGGAGATTCTGAATAAATGGAAAACATTTACTCATACAGTTGCATGTCTACCAAATGTCTGTGGGTTTTGGTAAGGACAAACTTTAGAGAGAAAAAAATCAGGCGCTTTCATAGAAAAATAACATTTTATAAACAAAAGCCATATGTAGTCCTCAAGGCATATCAAACTTTAAGTGAACTAGCTCTCTACCTTAAAAAGTATGTATAACTATGTACCTAATTGTTCTGACTTGTTTATTTCCTAGAGGTGACATTACCTTTTACCAAATTGAGATATCCTTGGCAAAGTAACTTCACATATACTTCATAAAGAGATTAAAACTTAGAATATGAAACCCAGGAACTCTAGCCCAGAAGACTGAAGTTGATCTATCCTGAAAGCAGGCCATGGTAGTACAAGCTGGTACTTCTAGCTACTTAAGAAGCTGAGGCAGGAGTGTGAGTCCAGGAATCCAAAGCCAGCCATGACAACATACTGAGACCCCTATTTCAAAAAGTGTTTATCCCTGCTACCTCTGTGGTTGGCTACCTACTTGACTTGAGCTAGGTTTTGAAGCAAATACCTTAGATATACGAGAGAAATCAACCCATATATGTATCTTTTTTGACAAAATAGGTTGATTAAAGTTAAATTGTTAAAGAGAGAAGTGTTAAGCCATGGACATTATTATGCTCCAAATAATTGTTTTCTTATGATATAAATGTGTATATCAGTATAAATAATCCAATACTGGGTTGATTACTACAGAGAAAAATATTTAATGGTACTTTGCAGAAAGGATGATGATATGGCTCAGTCAAAGAGGAAGAAGCAATCCTTATCAGCATTGACCCTATTGGGATTCAGAATAATACCTCAAAGTAAAAGGCTCAGAAACAGTGTCAGAAATGTCACTGACCTCTGACCTCCTGCTTTCCTAATCTCCTGTCTTATATTCCACTTTATTTACCCAACGCAAGCCATAAAAACTAGAATTTATCTTCTCTCAAGTGGGTTATAGGAACTAAAACCTCTTTTTCCCAAAAGAAAATCATAAACCTAAAACTAATTAAAGGGAACTCTGAAAATTCTCCTAAACAAGAGCTGAGAATAACCTGCAAATTATCTGAGCAATCCTAACACAAATCATTGAGCAACATGAAATGTCATGACATGTAAAAAAGGTTTACAGGGATCAGAGTGAAAAAAAATTCTAGGCTGGACAAGGAAGGTATTATAGTCTTCATTTTAGAAGCTTAAATTCTAGATCTTCAGTAAGGAAGGCCAATGTCACCTCTCCTGTCATTATCTTTCCTATAATTAGACCACTTTAGCCTTTAGTTTGGATAAATGCATCTGACTCTAATACAAGAGAGTTTTAAGATACTGCCTGAGCACTTTTATTACTTATGTAAAGTCTCAGATTAAACAACTTCTTCAGGAATTAGATAGAGCTAACTGGAATAGGTGGCTCCTGCCTAAGTATTAAGGTAAAAAGCAATAGTATTCACTCAGAAAGGACAAAAACAAGTAACACCACACTGATCACCTTTGGGAAACTTTCTTAAAGAGGCTACCTTCTTGCCAGCTGTGCTTCAGAATACCCAGGTTCTTTGCATTGTGAAAATCCCATTCATAAGTTTTCTTTTACACTGCTTTTCTTTCTCTCTACCCTGACAAACTCCACTCTTGAAAAGCAGTAGCACTGCTTTGGTAATGTAGTACACTTAAAAGCAAATGAAGAGCATTCTCTTTCTAGACATATTCTTTCCACACAAATGATTTATCATTTCTCCTTTTCCCTCACAGATCCATCTCAGTAGTGAATTAAGTGCACCTCTGGCAGTCACTTGCACAAATTTCTGTATGAATGCCTCTTTAAGCAACCTAGCATAGTGCTTGTCACCAAATGGAAGCTTAATAACTTAAGTTTCTCAATTTCCTCTTCTTCCTTTTTTGCCTCCTCTTTCTTTTTTAGAGCTTGTAAGATATTCTCTTCAGAAAATCTTTTCTTTTCCTCCTCCCTTGTTCCATTTATACATTATGTAATGTGAATCTGAAATTATAAGCATGAGTATATGTTCATAAAGAAAAAAATCTTCCATTTTTAAATAAAATTAGACCATGACTTAATCTGTGCCACATGAGTATGACCATAGTGACCTTACAGAACCTAAATGATAGTATTTCAGGCCTCACTCATTTTCCTTTAATTTAATTTTTCCTTAATGTAGGGGAAGTGATTCACTTTTATTTTATCTGTGTATTTTAGAAATTTTGCTCTATAGTATATTCAATTGCAACTTCACATTATTTCATGTAGTTAGTATAAAATGAGGTCCATGGACTAAAAACCTCACTATTATTTAGAATATTATTTCTATAAGGAAATTCATTTTAAAATATTTTAATATTTATGACAAGCCTACAGCCAACATATTACTAAGTGGGGAAAAACTG
This sequence comes from Jaculus jaculus, assembly GCF_020740685.1. Lineage (NCBI taxonomy): Eukaryota > Metazoa > Chordata > Mammalia > Rodentia > Dipodidae > Jaculus > Jaculus jaculus. The sequence continues at coordinate 71,804,238 of NC_059125.1, forward strand.
GAAGCTTTTCTACTAAAATCAGGAACAAAACAAAGGGTGTCCACTGTCCCCACTTTTATTTAATATAGTTCTGAAAGTCTTAGCCATAGCAATAAGGCAAAAGACACACATAAAAAGGATACAAATAGGAAAGGAAGAGATCAAGTTATCATTGTTTGCAGATGACATGATTCTATACATAAAGGACCCTAAAGACTCTACTAGCAAACTGTGAGAGCTGATCAAAACCTACAGCCATGGGCTGGAGAGAGGGCTTAGCGGTTAAGCGCTTGCCTGTGAAGCCTAAGGACCCCGGTTCGAGGCTCGGTTACCCAGGTCCCACGTTAGCCAGATGCACAAGGGGGCGCACGCGTCTGGAGTTAGTTTGCAGAGGCTGGAAGCCCTGGCGCGCCCATTCTCTCTCTCTCCCTCTATCTGTCTTTCTCTCTGTGTCTGTCGCTCTCAAATAAGTAAATAAAAAATTTAAAAAAAAACCTACAGCCATGTAGCAGGATACAAAATAAATACACAGAAATCAGTAGCCTTCATATATGCTAAAAACAAACACACAGAGGATGAAATCAGAGAATCACTCCCATTCACAATTGCATCAAAATAAATAAATAAATAAATAAAGTACCTTGGAATAAACCTAACCAAGGAAGTAAAGAATCTCTACAATGAGAACTTTAAAATTTTTATTTATTTATTTATTTGAGAGCGATAGACACAGAGAGAAAGACAGATAGAGAGAGAGAGAAAGAATGGGCGCACCAGGGCTTCCAGCCTCTGCAAACGAACTCCAGACGCGTGCGCCCCGTTGTGCATCTGGCTAACGTGGGACCTGGGTAACCGAGCCTCGAACCGGGGTCCTTAGGCTTCACAGGCGAGCGCTTAACCGCTAAGCCATCTCTCCAGCCCTACAATGAGAACTTCAAAGCACTCAAGCAAGAAATTGCAGAAGACACTAGAAAGTGGAGAAACATCCCTTTTTCCTGGATTGGAAGAATCAATATTGTGAAAATGGCAATCCTACCAAAAGCAATCTACACATTTAATGCAATCCCTATCAAAATACCAAAAGCATTCTTCATGGAAATAGAAAAAACAATCCAAAAATTCATTTGGAATCACAAAAAACCTCGAATATCTAAAATAATACTAATCAACAAAAATAAGGCTGGTGGTATCACCATACCTGATTTTAACCTATACTACAGAGCCATAATAACAAAAACAGTGTGGTACTGGCACAAAAACAGACATGTACATCAGTGGAACAGAATAGAGGACCCAGATGTAAGCTCAAGTAGCTATAGCCACCTGATATTTGATAAAAATACCCAAAATACCCATTGAAGAAAAGACAGCCTTCTTAGCAAATGGTGTTTTGAAAACTGGATATATATGTGCAGAAGGATGAAAATAGATTCTTCTCTCTCGCCATGCACAAGAATTAAGTCCAAGTGGATTAAAGACCTTAACATCAGACCTGAAACTCTGAAACTGCTAGAGGAAAAAGTAGGGGAAACCCTTCAACATATTGGTCTTGGCAAAGACTTTCTGAATACAACCCCAATTTCTCAGGCAATAAAACCACAGATTAATCACTGGGACCTCATGAAATTACAAAGATTTTGTAATTTTGCAAAGGACACAGTGAAAAAAGGAAAGAGGCAACCTACAGAATGGGAAAAAATCTTCGCCAGCTATATATCTGATAGAGGATTAATATCTAGGATATATAAAAAACTCAAAAAGTTAAATAATAAGGAATCAAACAAGCCAATCAACAAATGGGCTATGGAGCTCAAAGGAAGAAATATGAATGGCATATAAGCATCTAAAAAAATGTTCTACATCACTAGCCACCAGGGAAATGCAGATTAAAACTACATTGAGATTCCATCTCACTCCTGTCAGATTGGCCACCATCATGACAACAAATGATCATAAATGTTGGTGGGGATGTAGAAAAAGAGGAACCCTTCTACACTGCTGATGGGAATGCAATCTGGTCCAGCCATTGTGGAAATCAGTGTGGAGGTTCCTAAAACAGCTAAAGATTGATCTACCATATGACCCAGCTATAGCACTCCTAGGCATATATTTGAAGGGATCATCTCATTTCCTTAGAAGTACATACTCAACCATGTTTATTGCTGCTCAATTTATAATAGCTGGGAAATGGAACCAGCCTAGATGTCCCTCAACTGATGAGTGGATAATGAAGATGTGGCACATTTATACAATGGAGTTCTACTCAGCGGTAATGAAAAATGAAGTTATGAAATTTGCAGAAAAATGGATGGACTTGGAAAAGATTATAGTAAGTGAGGTAACCCAGACCCAGAAAGCCAAGTGCCACATGTTCTCTCTCATATGTGGATCCTAGCTACAGATGATTGGGCTTCTGCGTGAGAATGAAAATACTTGGTAGCAGAGGCCAGTAAGTTAAAAAGGAGACATAAAGGGAAGAGAAAGGAAGGGAGGAGGGTACTTAATAGGTTGATATTGTATATATGTAAGTACAATGATTGTGATGGGGAGGTAATATGATGGAGAATGGAATTTCAAAGGGGAAAGTGTGGTGGGGGGAGGGAGGGAATTACCATGGGATTTTTTTTATAATCATGGAAAATGCTAATAAAAATTAAAAAATATTTTAATAAGCTAATTGGAATAAGAAAATACAATGAATTCATAAATTCAACATTACAATATTCAATATACAATATACAATGTTGTGATTTATAATCAAGCACATAAATTAAAGCATTTTATTCACATTTGCAATTCTAAACGTATTGACTGCATTAAATTATATTATCTCAACCCAGGGCCATGCTCTCCGGAGAGAAAACATTGGGAGCTGATGAGAAAAATTGTCTAGGTGGTTTCAGTACACAACTGTTCTCATAAGCACTGTGGTAAGCCATTCTTTCCTATAACAAATTTGCACTGCTTTCAGAGTATATGAAACCAAATCCCCTAAATCCATTCCCTACTGTACAATCTATTTATCGTACATCTCAAAGGTAAATAGTTGAGTTTACCCTCATAACTTGCTTAACACCATCTAGCACTATAAAACTTGAGGACCCAAATCATTTAAGTCACAGACTACTTTGCTCTCCATTAGCATAATGGTTTCCTCTTAAAAAGAAAGCATAGGGCTGGAGAGATGACTTAGCGGTTCAGGCTTTTCCCTGCAAGGCCAAAGGACCCAGGTTTGATTTCCCATGACCCAGGTAAGCCAGATGCATAAGGGGCATGCTTCTGGAGTTCGTTTGCAGTGGCTACAGGCCCTGACATGTTCATTCTCTCTCTCTCTTCTCTCCATCTTTGCTTGCAAATAAATAAATAGATTTTTTAAAAGAATTATTCGTTTGAGGGCCCCACATTTCTGACACCATCTAAGACCAAAAATCACCAAAGTCTATCATTCTATGGTGGTGACCAAGAGTAACACTCAAAACTGATCATAGTGCTAAGAAAAATAATGTGTGCAGCATTAAGTGAGACATATCTATCATACTCTTGAAGTCACAGGGACCATTGGAGAAGAGGTGGCAAACAACATAAGAGCTCTGTGATACTCTCTGTCAGATACAAAGTGGCTATGACATTCATGTCATGATAGTGGCTGCCACTACCTACATTAGACCTGTTTAATAGGAGGGGGGAAATGATGATATTAAAATAGAAATAGGAACTAGCTGGAAAGAAGTGATACAGTGGAGGTGGTTTAGGTGAAGGGGTCAGAGTAGGATAATGGGAGGGGATTGCAATCAGGGTATATTATGTATATGTATAGAAATTGACACTACAAAGTTTCAAAAGAAGAAAATAATAATAAATCCATCATTCTAGTGAAATGGGGAAGGCACTGAGTCTGAGGTCAGAATTGGGAGAATTAGTTGAAAGTCAAGCACTCGCCTTTAACATTAAGTGTTCAACTTCTAGAATGGAAATGACCAAATAGCCCTTAAGGAAGTAAACATTAGTTTGGACTATAAGATCCTATAGTTAACATTTATCTGGTGGAAATAACAGACAAAGACATTGCAAGTTAAAGCTTAGCACAAGCTGAGTGTGTTGGTGCCCACCTTTAATACCAGCACTCAAGAGGCTGAGGTAAGCAGACCACTGTAAGTTTGAGGAGAGCCTGGACTACAGAGTTAGTTCCAGGTAGCCAGGACTACAGAAAGATCCTTCTTCAAAAAACCAGGAAGAAAGAAAAAAAGAAAGGGAAAAAAAGAAAGAAAAAACTCTTTAACACAAAATAGTACTGTCCTTAAAAACACATTGTATCTAAAAAGGCTCATAATAGTCTATTTTCCTTCCTTCCTTCCTTCCTTCCTTCCTTCCTTCCTTCTTTCCTTCCTTCCTTCCTTCCTTCCTTCCTTCCTTCCTTCCTTCCTCCCCCCTTCCCTTCCCTTCCCTTCCCTTTCCTTCTTTCTCTCTCTCACCTCCCTCCCTCCCTCCCAACCTCCTTCCCTCCCTCCTTTATCTCCCCCTTTCTCTCTCTCTCTCTCTCTTCCCAAGCATACAGAAAGAGAAAATGGCATACCAGGGCCTCTTGCCTCTGTAAATGAGGTCTAGGTACATTCACCACTATGTGTATCTGGCTTTATGTGGGTACTGGGGAAGTGAACCCAGGCTGTCAGACATTGCAAGCAAGCACTTTAACTGCTGAGCCATGTCTCCAGCCAACAGTCCTTTTCTTTGAGTGACTATTGGATTGTTAAAATTATGGCTATCAAAAACATTATTATTTGAAAATCTCAAGAAGAATAAGATATCCAATCTTTTTTTTTAGTAAATTTACTTTTTTAAAAAATATATTTTGAGGTAGAGCTTCACTCTAGCCAAGGCTGACCTGAAATTCACTATGTAGTCCCAGGGTGGCCTTCTGGGATTAAAAGTGTTCCCCATCATGCTTGGCTTTTCTTCTAGTAAATTTAAATCACATAGACTCAACCTTCATTTCTATAAATGTATACAAGATTACATAATAGATTTTTGATATAACATTCCACATGCATATTATTTACTTTTCAGGAAACAAGATCATGTCTCTACTCTGAAGACTAGACCAATATGTTGACTCCTTCTTGTGTTTTGTCTACCAAAAAGACTGCTTCATTTGAATTTCACCTAAATTCTACCTTGTCCTGAAATCCTGTAATAGTAGTGCTTGTTTTTTCCTTTGGCAAAACATTGTGATTCCTCTAGTGTGTGAAACGTTCTCATTGTAATGGGCTAGTAAACCTAATTTTCTGATACTACAGGTTTATTCTCAATGATTTTTAGACAGAAACAATCCCCATTCATCAAGTGTCTCAATTGCAGCAAAGAAATGAATGTCCTTCTTCAAGTTCTCTGGGCAATATGTGGCTGGCTTCCTAGTGACAAATTAGCACCAGTTTTCTTTTGTTTTCTAAATTGATGAAGGTCAAACTTAGCCCCAGTCTCACTGTGGTAAATGCTGTCCACAGTTATCAAATTGGAGATATTGATAAACATTTCAAAGATCACCTGCAATCTAAACAATTTAATCAGAGCCCAGGGAGTTGCATGTTGCCAGAAAAGGTCAACACCAAGGTTTCAAAGAGTGGATAAAAAAACAATTACTTGGGCTGGAGAGATGGCTTAGCAGTTAAGCACTTGCCTGTGAAGCCTAAGGACCCCGGTTCGTGGCTCGGTTCCCCAGGTCCCACATTAGCCAGATGCACAAGGGGGCGCACACGTCTGTAGTTTGTTTGCAGAGGCTGGAAGCCCTGGCACGCCCATTCCCTCTCTCTCCCTCTATCTGTCTTTCTCTCTGTGTCTGTCGCTCTCAAATAAATAAATAAATAAATAAATAAATAAATAAATAAATAAATAAATAAATTTTAAAAATATTAAAAAAAAACAATTACTTGTCATTTCAAAAGTTTTAGCCTGCAACCAAATCTTTATGAAGATTTTCTGGCCCTGAGATACACCAATTCTCAGACCTTCACCACTGTGCCAATACTTAATGCTCTCTGAAATCAACTCATCTATGCTCCCTGGTATATTTAGAATGCTGAAAAGCATTGAAGTCATAAATATAAAGATTAGAATTGCTCTTTAGATTTCAGGACCTTAAAATTTATCTTCAAAAATCAGGGGAATACACATAGATCAAATAATGTACATGATGGGCCTGTATGCAATTATGAACAGAACTAAGTGTATTAATTATACCCTTTGGTAGTCTTCATAGAATAAGAATTCAGCTCAGGGGGAGGTGTGAGCTGAAGGAAGACGCTGTGACAATGAGTGTCACTGAAAGTGTATGAGAGGAAGATGAATCTGACTTTTCTACTTGATATATTTAAATTTGGAAAAGTCTTAAGAAGAATTCATTCACATAGGAAATATGGTCATAATAAAATTTGCTTATGGATCTTTTGGCCAAGTTATTCTTACTCCTAATAATTCCATTAATTGAGATGGTCATTAGTATATATTCAATTATATTTTCACAAACCCCATTTCATGTGATTTGATATAATTTGGAAATACTGTTTCTTAAGATTGAATAGGGAAATATTTTATTTTTATTTATTATTATTTATTTATTTATTTATTTGGTTTTTCAAGGTAGGGTCTCACTCTAAAACAGGCTGTCCTGGAATTCACTATGTAGTCTCAGGGTGGCCTCGAACTCCTATCTTTGCCTTCCGAGTGCTGGGATTAAAGACATGCACCACTACACCTGGCAGCTAACCATATAATACGCAGGCCTTTAATCTCAGTACTCGGGAGGCAAAGTTAAGAGGATCATCGAAAAACCGAAACAAACAAACAAACAAGCAAAAAAAAAAAAAAAAAAAAACCAGTTATATGGCTAGGAAATGGAAAAAGAAAGACCTTTAAAACTCGTGTTCTTTGCTATAAAGCTTAGCAGTATTATTTTCCATTTTCCCATTTTTAGTCCACCAATTCGAGTTCCATCATAATAGCTATTAAAATGTCTGATGTTTCTAAGAAGAAAATTTTATTTATCTTTTTATTCTACTCTGAAATAGCACCTAAAACTTGAAAATAAGGTAAGCATGTGTACAAGGTGGCTTTCATTTTCTGTTATACAGGGGCAAGGGACAGCCAGTTTTTTTTTTATAAAAAACTTGCCTGTGAAGCCTAAGGACCCCGGTTCGAGGCTCGGTTACCCAGGTCCCACGTTAGCCAGATGCACAAGGGGGCGCACGCATCTGGAGTTCGTTTGCAGAGGCTGGAAGCCCTGGCGCGCCCATTCTCTCTCTCTCCCTCTATCTGTCTTTCTCTCTGTGTCTGTTGCTCTCAAATAAATAAATAAAAAAATTTAAAAAATTAGGAACAGTATTACAAGTATTTTAACTGACAAATCCTAATTGTCTATACTTATAGAAAACAAAATGATATAGTTGATATATACACTGTGCAATGATTAAATGAAACTACCTGACATGATGCCATGTATTTATCATACAGTGACATGATTTTCATTTTTTACCTTCTTTTATACAAATCTAAATTTCTGTTTGCAATCCCTTTTCTTCTCATGAAGAACTTGTTTTAATATTATATAAAATTCATGTTCATTGATAAGCCTTTCAATTTATCTAAACATGTTTTATTTTACTTTCAATTTAAAAGATATTATTGTTAGGCATGGTACTGCATGCCTTTAATCCCAGTACTCAGGAGGCAGAGGTAGGAGAGGATCACTTTATGTTTGAGGCCATTCTGAGGCTACATAATGAATTCCAGACCAACCTAGGCTAGAATAAGACCCTACCTCGAAAAAACAAAAAATAAAAACAAAAGATATCAGCCGGGTGTGGTGGCACACACCTTTAATCCCAGTACTCAGAAGGCAAAGGGAGGAGGATCGCCATGAGTTCGGGGCTGCCCTGAATCTACATAGTTAATTCCAGGTCAGCCTGGGCCACAGTAAGACCCTAACAAGAGCCTTCCCCCCCAAAATATATAACTATATACTATTCCATCTTGATTTTTTTCTTTTTATAAATATTTACTTAATTAATTCATTTGGGAGAGAGAGAAGACAGAAAGAGAGTGATAGGAGTTCAAGACCACCGTGAGACTACATAGTGAATTCCAGGTTAACCTAAGCTACAGTGAGACCCTACCTCGAAAAATTAAAAAAAAAAAATTAAAAAGATGCCATCTTTATTTCGGTTGCTTTTTTATATTTTTGTGATGTTCTTAATGTTTCTTTTGCTGTTGGATAGTTACCTTCTTCAACATATAAATTTATAGTTTGCTTTGTATTTGGGAAAAAATTGAGCATTTTAAGAAAGTTAACTAGAACCCCAACTTGGGAGTTCGATTTCATAGTTGACTATGGTACTGGATGTTTGTTTGTTTTTTGTATCTATCCCTCATTTTTGACTGCTACTTTTCATATTTCCTCAAGTCAACAATCTTATTCTAAAATGTCTAAATAGGTATCTTACTTGGTATCTTACTTGGTAATTTTTTCATTCCATTAGAACATATTAATCACAGACATTATTTGTGCTTTGAAATTATATCTTCCCTGTCAGAGCCAAATTAATTAATCACTGTTAACTGACTTATCTTGTCTCTCTGTCATATTTTTCTTGCTTTTTTATAGATCTGGGAAATCTTGATTAGGTAATAGTCACTGTGAGTTATTTACATGTTGCTGAATACTGGATTTTGTTGTATCTCCTGAAGACTTATGTTTTTCATGGCATATAGTTATAACTTGGAGAGTTGATAAGTATGATATTTGTGATTTTTATAGAAGGCATAGCATTACTTTTATTTTAGGTTTAATTTGTCTTTATTTGTGAAGTTGTATTAAATTCTTACTGATGCATTATATATTCAAAAAGAAGGCTGGAGGTATATCAAATTATTCTTATCCCTAGATGACCTATTAACCTTTTTTTTGTCTAACAAATCCTTAGTAATTAAGGTTACTTAGACTTTGTTACTACCTGGGCTACTTCTTTAGCATGTTTAGAGATTGAAAACAGTTTGAAGAATAGGTACATTTAGTCTCCTATAAAATATTACATTCTCTCCCCAGTCTTGCTTCATTTTAGAGGAATCTAGCTTTCTGCTTTCACATTTTATCTGTAGCTCCCATTACCAAGTCATCTAAGAGTTTCATAATTCTGAATCTAACATGTCTGTTCTTTTCAACATGCCACCATCTATCCAAATTGTCTTTTAATTTCCTTTGTAAGCTCTTCTTTTATAACTTATCCCTTAAATACCAGTGTTCTGAAGCAATTAAATATTAACAATCTCTTTTTAATTTCAAACATTTCCAGTTTTCCATCTTATTCATTCTTTTGCTTACATCTATTATCTTCATATTTATTACTCAACACTGAGTATTTTCAGGTGCTGAAGATGAAACCCAAGGTCGCACACATGCTAGGCAATAGCTTTACCACCAAGTTAAATCCTTAGCTGTGTTTTATTCACTATCCATACGGAAAAAGCCAGAAAGCAGGCTATTATTCATAAAGCTTCCCTCTCTAAAAGCTTTCACATTCAGTAAACAACCAACTCTAACTTTCTCTACATGTGTGGTTTCCTCGGCTTTCCTCCAGACTCAGCTATGCTGCTCTAATACACACAAGTCACTTTCATCTTCTTCCAGAAGTATGGTAACATTCTCTTAACTTTCTCAAACTGATCTGAATCTTTTTCTATCTAACCCAACCTCCATACCATAGTGAATAATCTTTCTTAAATCTATGAGCTTTTTGTGTAAATAAGGTTGGGGTATTATTTATAAAAGTTCAAATTCATTACTTGATGTCCCACAACTTCTGGTCTGTCTATTCATCCAGCCTCATCTTTCTGTCAAACATTTCCCTTCCCTATCTGCCATAATACACCAGGAATACTGAATTACTTGCAGATTTCAAACATTTTCTCTTAAGCAGAAGTGCCTTTGCATTTCTTCTCTCTATGCAACTCTCTTACTTGCTGTGGTGGTTTGAATAGAATAGATGGCCCCCAATATATTCAGTTGTTTATTTGTTTGTAGTTTGCATCTGCTGGCTACCTGGCTGGAGGCAATGTCAGTAGGTGGATCTTAAGGTGTGGTGGTAGGTTTCAGATTTCAATCTAAAGATATGCAAAGTGTGCCTAGCTGGAGTTCCTGAAGTGGGCTGTGCTGTGTGGTTTTAGGCTGGTGCTTTTCTCTCTCTGCTTGGTCCGGTGAAGGCAGGACAGCTTCTTCTGCCATTATGGAACTTCCCCTGGATCTGTAAGCTTCAATAAATCCCTTCCTCCATAACTGTGCCTGGTCTGGAAGTTCATCTCAGCGAACCTGAATCTGTCTGCTACACTTGTTCTCTCACATTAGTGAGGTAAGCTGCTTTTATAGCACACCGCAATTACTTTTACAAATGTAACATTGTATTTTAAATATCTGCTATTTTCTTCATTAGACAAGTATATCTGGAAGACAACTAATATCTTTTTTTTTAAATAATAGCACCTAAACATACTAGGTATTCAACAAATGCCATGAAGAATACCAAAAAAAAAAGGGGGGGGGCTGGAGAGATGGCTTAGCAGTTAAGGGCTTGCCTGTGAAGCCCAAAGACCCCAGTTCAAAGCTCGATTCCCCAGGACCCATATTAGCCAGATGCACAAGGGAGTGCACATGTCTGGAGTTTCTTTGCAGTGGCTGGAGGCCCTGGAGTACCCATTCCCTCTTCTCTATCTGCCTCTTTCTGTCTGTCTGTCACTGTCAAATAAATAAACAAAATATTTTAAAAAGAATACAGAAAAAAATCTAATAAGAAAAGTTAACTTTTGCCAAGCATGGTGGTACATGCCTTTTAATCACACCACTAGGGAGGCAGGAGGATTGCCATGATTTCGATGCCACCTTGAGACTACATAGTGAATTCTAGCTCAGTCTTGGCTAGAGCAAGATGGTTCCTTGAGAAAAAAAAGGAGGAGGAGGAGGAGGTAGAGGGAGGAGGAGGTAAAGGGAGGCAGAGGAGAAGGAAGGAGAAGGAGAAAGGAGGAGGAAGGAGGAGGAAGAAGAGAAAGGAGGAAGAAGGAAGAAGAAGAGGAGGAGGAGGAGGAGGAGCAGGAGGGAGGAGAAGAAAAAAATAGCTGGAGAAATTGCTCAGTGGTTAAGGCTCTTGCCTACAAAGCTGAAGGTCCTAGGTTTGATTATCCAGTAGCCACATAAAGCCAGATGCACAAGTGCACAAGGTGGCAAATGCATCTGGAGTTTGACTACAGTGGCTAGATGCCATGGCTTGCCCATTCTCTCTCCCTCCCTCTCTCTCTCTCAAATAAAGTAAATTTTAAAAGAGAAGAAGAAAATATAATTTTATGGCTGGAAAGATTTCTCCATGGTTAAAATCACTTGATTGCAAAGCCTGACAGCCCGTGTTCAATTGCCCAGTACCCATGTAAAGCCAGATGCACAAAGTGGCATATGCATCTAGAGTTTGTGTGCAGTGGTAGGAGGCCCTGGAGTGTCCCCTCTCTTTACTTGCAAATAAATAAATAAATAATTAAAAAAGGTAAGTTTATATGGAAAAAAGTAGGAAAATATTGCAATTTTCACTAAAAAGGGCAAAGTAAGTGTGCATACATTTCAAAGTCATCTGGCAAACTATTCAGTTTCTTCTAACTAGTGCATGTATTAGTGTGGTAGACGTTAATCTCAGTACACTGTTGCCTTCTCATCAGCTATGGAGAGTTCAATTAACTTCATCCTCAAGAGCCACGTACAGTTATGGAGATATGGCTCATATCAAGCATTAGGAAATATACCAAATCAACATTGGAAAATAGCAAACTCTGATCAACTTTACTGAAGAATTCTCAGCCATTCACCTCCAAGTTCTGAAAAGAGCAAATACCCCAAATTATCTAAAAGCAGAGCCAAAATAAAGGGGGGGGGGTGGAGAGATGGCTTAACGGTTAAGATGTTTGCCTGTGAAGCCTAAGGACCCAGGTTTGATTCTCCAAGTCCCACATAAGACAGATGCACAAGGTGGCACATGCACCTGGAGCTTGTTTGCAGTGGCTAGAGTCTCTGGCATGCCCATTCTATCCTCCTCTCTCTCTTTCTCTTACTCTCTCTGTCTCTAATAAATAAATAAATAAAAAGAAAAAAAATCTCAGATTGGGAAGATGGCTTAATGGTTAAAAGTGCTTGCTGCACAAACCTGACCATCAGATCCCCAGAAAGAAGCAAGTAGTATCACATGTTTGTAATCCCAACATGCCTATTGTAATGGGAACAGAGTCAGAAGAATTCAGAAACACTCACACCAGTTAGTCTGGTGTTCACAGCAGCAAGTGCAAGAAATGCCTATCTCAAATAAGGTGTAAAGCCAGGACCAACACCCCCAGATTATCCTCTGACTTTCACATGTGTGTCCTGGCCCATTCATGCTCATATGTATATATACAACACACACATATAAATAAATAGAATTTCGTACCTATGTTTTAGTTTCTGTTTTCATGTTTCTTTTTTCTTTCTAAAATACTACTTACTTGTCTAATAGAGAGAATATGGGTAAGCCAGGACCTCTTGTCACTGTTAATGAACTGCAGACACATGTATCACTTTGTGCATTTGGATTTATGTTGGTACTCGTGAACTAAACCCTGGCTAACAGTCTTTATAAGCAAGCTCCTTTAACTACTGAGCCAACTACCCAGCCCTCATTTATTTCCTCTAATTATAAAATAGAGCAGGGGGAAAGGTTATTAGTGTTACTTAAATACCGTTTAGATATCAAAATTATTCAATTTTACAATAAGTATTGTTTTGGATGAACAGAAAGTGATAATTTATACCTTAAGGAAGAAAAATGCTAGCTGGGTGTGCTGGTGCACGCCTTTAATCCCAGCACTCAGGAAGCAGAGGTAGGAGGATTGTCATGAGCTCGAGACCACCCTGAGATTACATAGTCAATTCTAGGTCAGCCTGGGCTAGAGTGAAACCCTACCTCGAAAAATGGTAAAAAAGAAAAAAAAAAGGAAGAAAAATGGTGGGCAGGGCATCAGGGGACCTTGTTTCTCCTTTCAATCGATTGCTGCTGCTGCCATCTAATGTTCTGTCTGTCCAGTCAGTGCTGGTTTTAATACCATCTCTGAATGCCACTATTGGAATGCATTTAGATAGTCTCATTTCCCTGTTCAAAGCTTTTACTGTTTGTGTTAGTCAAGATTCTCGAGAAGAACAGAAATAGGGTGAATATGTGTTATAAAAGATACTTATTACATTAGCTTATAGGATATGGGGTTAGATAGTCCAACAATAGCTGCCTGCAGGCTTTAATTCAAAGAAAAAGGTAATAGTCCATGAGGCTGGATTCATCAGCAGTTCCAAACTGGCACTGAAGGTCTGGAGGATTCCTAGGGAGCTGTTAGCCTACAGTCTACATTGACAGGCCAATGAATTTGGGTGTTATGTCCAAAGTTAGCAGCAACAGGGTACAAAGACACACACACTAGCATCCAGCATGGATAACTAGACAGAACACCCTGCATTATCTTTCAGCTTATTTACATACAGTTTACCACAAAAAGCTATCCCTCTCTGGATGAAGGTCTTGCTCATTCAGTTAACCCTTCTAAAAAAGTACCTTCAAACTCACACAAGAGGGGCATCTCTTACTTGATTCCTGACCTGATCAAGTTGACAAAAGAACTTAACTCTCACACTATTTCTCCATATTGAGTATCAAACTGGAAATAATCACAACTGTCCCCATCTGTGATGATATTTGAAGTTTACTGAATATTTGGACATGGCTATCATTCCAGAAGATCATCTCTGATATTAGTAGCTCAGTGAACCAATGGCTAAAAGTTTTCAAAGGTAAATAATCATTGATCAGAGCCAGAAAGGCTATTAAAATGTACCTATCCTACTGGTTTTCAAACTATGCTATTTTGTTCTGAAGGACACCAGGGAAGTAGCTTGTGGTTAAAGGTAGGGATAACGAGTCTTCCTTGCCATCAATATTCCTCTCACCTCTTCCTTACAACATATACATACTTACCTCTTTTATCTACAGCCCTGTTTTATATGTTTTATCTATTTGATTTTTTTCCCATATAAAATCTGCCCCGAACATCTACTCCTTAATAGTGAAAGTTGAGTCAGGTGTGGTGGCACATGGCTTTAATCCCAGAATTCGAGAGGCAGCGGTAGGAGGACCACCATGAGTTCAAGGCCAGTCTGAGACTACATGCTGAATTCCAGGTCAGCCTAGGCTAGAGTGAAACTCTACCTTAAAAAAAAAAAAAGTAAAGGTTGAAAATCTATTTTAAGCATGAGAGAAATAAAGCTCAGAAAGGCTCAGTCATGAGTGGAAGGATTCACAATAAGTAGCAGAAAAAGAGTAGAACCCAGGTCTTCCTGATTTCAAAGTGCAAGCTGACAAATTATGGAGTTCTTCATAATGAAAAAAAATAAACCTAGATAGTTTTGTGTCTGTGTGTGTATGCATGCACATATGTGTGGAGATGGCAAAGGACAACAAGTGTCATTCTTCATGTGCTGTTCACATTGAGTGGGGAGCATAGCCTCTCACTGGCCCAAACATCTCCAAGTAGGCTACACTGGCTGCTCGGGATCCATCGGCTTCTGGCTTCCATGCCCTGGGATTATAAATGCATACTAAAAAACCTAGAATTTTGTATGTGTTCTATGGATCAAACTCTTGCTCATGCTTGCAACACAAGCCATTTAACAAATAATCTATATCATCATCCCTGAAATCTAAGTAGTTTAAATAAATGAAAGGCCAGGCTAGAAAACATGAGAACTTGTTTTTAGATTATTTTTCATGCTATCATAGGCTGACCTGGATCTCCTTCTAGTACCACACTGGCCTAGAACTCAGAAATCCCCCTACCTCTACACCCCAATGCTGGGATTAAAGGAATGCACCACCACATCCAGCTGAATTTTTTTCTTTTTTCTTTGAGGTGGGGTCTCACTCTGTAGTCCTAGGCTGGCCTTGAGCCATGAGGATTTTTTAAAGTGTGGCTAAAATAACAACTTTAAATTTAATATTTTATTAATTTTAGGTAAATAATTCAAAGTTTATTTACAATGTTCTGAAACCATCATGACTATATCTGAAACTTTACTATCTCAAACAGAAACTTCATAACCTATCTCAATAAAAAAAATTATCTCATGTAAATAGACTGTGTTTAACCACTTAAATAATGTACTGAAGGTATAGGCATGCAATAACATCTATCAGAATTTTCTTTCTTTTTTTTTTTTACAAACTTAATAATGTTCCATTGTATGTATATACATGTTATTTATGCTACTATAAACAAATAGACAAATTTGAGTTAGTCATTCATGCTTTTCCTCTATTGTTAATATTGTGGCTGTAAATATTGATGTACAATTTATCAAGTTAATTTCCTAATATGAACTGAAATTTCCTAAATTAAACTTTTAAATAGCTACTTATTTCAGAATGCAATGGCTACATAATACAATTGTTTGTTGTTGTTATTTGTTTGTTTCAAGGCAGAATATCACTATAGATAACTGGAACTCATTCTGTAGCTCCAGGCTAACCTTGAACTCATGCCAGTCCTCTTACTAGCCTTCCCAGAGCATGTGCAACCACTCTCAGCAATATATCATACAATTATTTTTCTTTCCTCCACCATTATCCTTCCCATTTCTCCTCACACTTCCCTTTCCCTTCCCTCTCTTCTCCTCTCCTCTACAATGTGATGGACATTATATGCAGGGCCTGCCATGTATTAAGCAAGCTGTCCAACATGAGGTATACTTTTCTTGCATTTTCTATGCCCTTTTTCATGAGAAACAAGTAACCAAGACTGGTTGGCCTTGAACTTCTAATTTTTGTCTCAATCTCTCCACAGGTGCTAGGATTATAGGCATGCCTCATGTTATAGTTGAATTTATGTCCCCCAATAGACTCAAATGTTTTATTAAAGCTATAACTTGGCTTTCCAGCCACCTGGCTGGAAGAAGTGTCACTGTGGGCAGATCCTAAGGTCCAGCCCTAAGGTTTTATTGGGTGCAGATCTGAATTCCAACCTAAGGTATGCAGAGTGCTGGAGCTCTGCCTGGGTTACCAAAGTATACTTGCTTTTGGTGGTGGCGCTGGTGGTTTCTTTTCTCTCTACATGGTTTTGTGAAAAAGAGGCCAACTTCCTCCACCATTAAGAAACTTCCTCTGGATCTATAAACTATAAATAAATTTCTTCCTCCCATAAACTGTGTGGTTTGTGGGTTCTACACAACAGCGTGGAGCTGCCTATGACACCCCATAATGCACAGTAATTATGATACACACACACACACACACACACACACACACACACACACAGTACCATCTCTTGTTCATCTCCGCTTATGTTCTTCTTCTTCATAATGGGTGGGTCTTTTTTAAAAGAATTGCATTATAAATTCAGACAACATATTTACATGTAATGTACTTACCACTACCAAAATGATGTTTCATCAACAGTAAATGATTTATTATCAAATATTGTTGTCCACCTTATATGACTTTACCTTACTTATACTGAATAACTTAGTTTCCATATATTGACGGTAATCTTTTGTTCTCCCTGAAAGAATATTTGTTTGAAATTTCTTCTTTCATCTACCTCCCATAATTTATTGTCAAGGTCTTAATGTGATAGCACTGGACTGACAACCAAAGCTGGTTTGTTCTGTTGTTTTTGAGTCATATTTGATAAATTCAATACCTGATCACTGGTGTTTAGACCCCAAGATTCCTAAAGCATTATTTTAAGCATCTAAATTTTTTCACTTAATAAATAAAATCAAGTGACCAGATTGTCTCTCTAATCTGAAGTGAATCTATAGTACAGATAAAATACCTCTCCCTTCTTACCCCTCAAATTTACATAAAATGTAAGAATAATCCATCTAGTAAATGTATAATTTGAAATAAAGGATTGCTGTTTATTTATTTATTATTATTTTTTTTTTAAATGAACTCCAGACGCATGTGCCCCCTTGTGCATCTGGCTAACGTGGGTCCTGGAGAGTCAAACTGGGATCCTTTGGTTTTGTAGGCAAACACCTTAGCCACTAAGCGATCTCTCCAGCCCCTTTGATTTGATTTGATTTTTTTTTATTAACATTTTCCATGATTATAAAATATATCCCATGGTAATTCCCTCCCTCCCCACCCCCACACTTTCCCATTTGAAATTCCATTCTCCATCATATTACCTCCCCATTACAATCATTGTAATTACATATATACAATATCAACCTATTAAGTATCCTCCCCTCTTCCTTTCTCTACCCTTTATGTCTCCTTTTTAACTTACTGGCCTCTACTACTAAGTATTTTCATTCTCACGCAGAAGCCCAGTCATCCACATATGAGAGAGAACATGTGGTGCTTGGCTTTCTGGGTCTGGGTTACCTCACTTAGTATAATACTTTCCAGGTCCATCCATTTTTCTGCAAATTTCATAACTTCATTTTTCTTTACCGCTGAATAGAACTCCATTGTATAAATGTGCCACATCTTCATTATCCACTCATCTGTTGATGGACATCTAGGCTGGTTCCATTTCCCATATTTATTATTTTTGACACAGGTCTCACTAGGTAACTCAGGCTGGACTTGAGTTCTCAGTCCTCATCCTCAGCCCCATATGCTGAGACTGCAGGTGATACCACCACACATGATTAAATTCAAGAATTTAATTTAGTCAGTGCTTAGTTGCAAAGTTACATGTGCTTCTAGGTTAATAAGAGATGGGATCTCAATGCAGAGAAACAATCACAAACACATAAGTATCATTTCAAATAATGTATTGGGGTAGAGGGAAGAATATTTAATATAATATGGCCAAGGAAAACCTTTCTAAAGAGCTTATATTTGACTTGATACTTGAGTAACAAGAGGCAGCTGTGAAGAATTATGACCCAAAGAAAAAGAACAGAGAGTGCAAAGACAATGAGCTAAAAGAAAAGATGTGGGAAAGTAACAGGTCATTTAGACTCTTATAAATCATAAAATGTTTAGATTTTATCCTTAGTTCACTGTATCAATATGGATGAATCAAGAAATATTCCCAGTTTAGAATTTCACAGGATTGACTATTTCCTTAGTTTTTGATGGAGGTCCATTGGAAATAAATCCTACTGAAATGATCATCTGCATTTATCTTTTTCTGTGAATTTATGGTTGGAATATTTATGCATTGGAGGTAACTACTTATGTAAAGGTGGAAAGTGGCTTATGAAGCTGTTAAATGATCTATGCTGCAATAAGAAAGTAGAAGTTTTTTTTTTTTTTTTTTTTTTTTTTTTTTTTTTTTTTTTGGTTTTTTGCGGTAGGGTCTCACTCTGGTCCAGGCTGACCTGGAATTACCTCTGTCATCTCAGGGTGGCCTTGAACTCATGGCAATCCTCCTACCTCTGCCTCCCGAGTGCTGGGATTAAAGGCGTGCGCCACCACGCCCGGCATAGGAGTTTTTTTTGTGGGGGTGAGCTTTTCACAGCAGGGTCTCGCTTTTGCCCAGATGGATCTAGAATTCACTATGCAGTCTCAGGATGGCCTCAAACTCATGGTGATCTTCCTTCCTCTGCCTCCCAAGTGCTGGGATCAAAGGCGTGCACCACCAAACCTCGCATTTTTTAAAAATGGGCTGGAGAGATGGCTTAGCAATTAAGGTGATTGCCTGCAAAGCCTAAAGGCCCATGTTTGACTCTCCAGGTCCTATGTAAGTCAGATGCACAAGGTGACACAAGCATACAGGGTCACACATGCACACAAGGTGGTACATGCATCTGGAATTTGAATGCAGTGGCTGGAGGCCCTGGCATACCAATTCTCTCTCTCCCTCTCTCTCTCTCATAAGAAATTTTAAAAGTTTTAAAAATATAGTTTTATGTCTTTAAAGATAAGCACTTTAAGCCTGGAGATGGTAGCAAACTATGAACCTGAGTGAAAAGACTGAAGTCTCACCATGTCCCCCAGCTGGCATTAATTTCCTGGAACATATGAAGTTCAGAGTCAGAGAAAAGATTCCTGTCATTGGTGTCTCACCATTGTCATGGTCACTTTTCACTTGCCTACCCTGTCTTTACTCAGTACCACAGAAGCTTCTTGGTAGCTGCTTTTAGAAAAGTGGAGCAATTGTCATTTGTCATGCCAGGTGCTAGAAGCAGTTCCCTGTCTTTCACTGACCACACCTGTATGCTGAAAGGTGTTTGGGCTAGGTGAACAATCTCCACTCCCAACATATACTCATGTAGGAGACAAAAGGATGCCTCATTTATAAAAACACGTGATTCAGACTGCCACTTGAATTCCCAGTCTTACCCTCCTGGTACCCCACCCAGGCAGTCTAGGGAGGAATCCCTACGAGCCTGGGGACTTTTCTGCTTCTCTCTTAATCTTACTTTCTTAAACTTGAAAGACACTGGCTTGTTGAGTATTTTAAGAGCCAATGGCTCAAAGTTCTGAACCCTGCAACAAAGTGACCCTAAAAGACATCTTTATCTGCTCTGCCTTTCTCATACCCTCCTGATTGCTTTTGTAATTGACCAATGTAAATTACATTCAGATTACATCTGAATGATAAAGCATTCAGATCTGCCAAAGCCTTTCTAACTTTATAGATCACATCTCAACAAGGAGCTAAATAGTACTACTAAAGCTCCATTACCATTCCTGAGTCCTGTGAACACAATCATATCCCATGCCAAGTTTCCATAGTGATGCCTTTTCCTCTACCAGTCCTTGGTATTCATAGACATTTTAACTGGGATGACCAGTGTTCCTAATGACTTGTATGACCCAGGACATCAGAACCACTTTTTAGTTTTATCAATGTTCCCTATTAGTTTTCTAGCCTTCATTTCAGCACTTTCCTTATTATTATTCTCTTTTGCTTTCTTTCTGTTTTCTCTTCTTGTTCTACTTTCCTAAACTGGAAACTTAGGTCATTGATTTTAGAACTTGGAATATGCAATTTTTTCATGTTAAAGTCTTTTTTGTTAATGTCACAATCCCCTTTCTTGTGCTGCTGTTTGCATTGTCTTTAGCTTCATTTTTACTTTTAGCTTGTGTCTTTGAAATATATTTCATATGTATATAATGTAATTTGAATTATTTAAAGAAGCTGTTAAAGCTTGTATGGATGTTTGAATGTTATGTCCCAGATAGACTCAGATGTTTTAATACAACTGAGTTGGCAGTTCCAGCCCCTAGCAGGCAGACTCTTGTTATGGAGTGGTTGGGGGCATGTCACTAGGCCTGATCTGAATTCCAGCCCAAAGGTATACAGCAAGCTCTAAGTTCTGAGGGGCTTGCTTGCTGCTTTTTGGATTGCTGGTTGGTGGTGTTTTCTCTTTGCTTGGATCTGTGAAAGAGGGCCAGCTTTTGATGCCATTGATGGAATTTCCCCAGGATCTGTAAGCCTGAAATAAACCTCTTCCTCTCATAAAATCATGTCTGGTTTGGATATTCATCTTAGCATTTTGGAGCTGTCTACTACAACTTGCTTATTAGATTATTTATTTCATTCACATTTGATGTTACTTATATAAATTTTCCTCTGCTATATTTAATTTTCTAACTTTTTGTTGGAAATGGAACTTACTGTAACATATTGTGGCAACTCTGGAGAGTGAAATGTCCTTGCATATAGGGCTTGACATTATTTTCATGTTTATATATTTAGTAACACCTTGGATTATTTTTAAGTTTTATTTGCACATGTAGGGCTGGCAACAGTCTCTTGTCACTGAAAATGGAACATTACATGTTTGTGTCACTTTTTTAAGGTTTTTTTTTTTTTTTTTTTTTTTTTCATAGTAGGGTCTCACTCTAGCTCAAGTTGTCCTGGAACTCGTTCTATAGTTTCAGGCTGGCCTCAAACTCACAGCAATCCTCCTACCTCTGCTTCCTGAGTGCTAGGATTAAAGGTTTGTACCACCATGTGGGTAGTTAGGGAATTGAACCCAGGGCCTCTAGGCTTTGCAAGCAAGTACCAATAACCACGAAATTTCCATAGCCCTATATTTGCATTGATTGTTAATAGTTTATAATTTATTTGAAAGAGAAAGAGGAATATAGAGACAGAATGGGCATGCTGGGGACTCTAGCCACTGCAAATGAACTCCAGATGCATGTGCCACCTTGGGCAACTGGCTTATACAGACATTGGGGAATCAAACCTGGGTCCTTAGACTTTGCAGGTAAGCACCTTAACCACTAAACCATCTCTCCAGCCCTTATTTATTTGAAGTCTGTTTTACACTCCCCATTGAGACTAACTTTGCTTCTGAGTGAAGCTTGGCCTCTGGTATATCGACAATCACCCCAGCAAGTCAATCACTAGGGTATGTCTCTCCCTTTCTCTGGACATAATCACTTATTTAAAACCATTAATTATAGCCATAAATTACTCTATCAATGAATCGAACAAATACTCTTATTCTGGACTGAAGAGATTGCTTAGTGTTTAAGGAGCTGGTCAGAAAAACCAAAGGATCCATGTTTGATTCCCAGTGCTCACATACAGCCAGATACACAAGGTGATGCATGCATCTGGAGGCACTGGTGTGCTCATTCTCTACCCATGCCCTCTCTCAAATAAATAATTTTTTGAAAACCTCTTATTCCTTATTGTCATGTCCACACAACCCCCCCCCCATTAAAACTCACTTGCCCAGCCTGGCATGATGGCACATGCCTTTAATCCCAGTAGTTAGGAGGCAGAAGTAGGAAGATCACTGTGAGTTCGAGGCCACTCTGAGACTACTTAGTGAATTACAGGTCAGCCTGAGCTAGAGTGAGACCCTACCTTAATAAACCAAATACACACACACACACACACACGCACACATATACATACATGTATATTGTGGTGGTTTGAGAGTCCCCAAAGAAATTTATGTGTTTTGAATATTTGGGCCCCAGCTGTTGGCAATTTGGGTGATGGAGCCTTGGTGGAGGTGGTGTCTTGCTATGGATGGCATAGAAGTGCTACAGGCCAGCTTCCTCTTCCCAGAGTTCTGCTCAGTTTTGCAGCCATTTTCCACCTGCTATGGCAGAAGTAATATCCAGCCTCTGCTCCTGCCATGCTCTCCCCTGCCATCATGGAACATCCTCTTGAGACTAAGCCAAAATAAAAACTTTCCTCTCTTCAGCTGCTATTGCTCAAGTATTCTCTCAGCAAGAAATTAACTACAGCCTAGGCCAACCTTCAACCATTGCGCTTAATTATAAAATAGAACACACATGGCCCCCAATATTCTTCAGAACACTTTTAGGCTCACTGTAAAAAAAGTTACTTCCTTTGTGAAGGTATTAACAATTAAATTTTTTTTTGTTTACTTGTATTTATTTGAGAGTGACAGAGAAAGAGAATGGGCGTGCCAGGACATCCAGGTTCTGCAAACGAACTCCAGACATGTGTGCCCCTTTGTACATCTGGCTAACGTGGGTCCTGTGGAATTGAGCCTCAAACTGGGGTCCTTAGGCTTCACAGGCAAGCATTTAACCACTAAGCTACCTCTCCAGCCTGGTATTAACCACTTTTATTGCCTGCATCTCCTTGATTCCCCAGCAAAATCTATGAAGAAGAGCTTTGGAATGTCAAACTCCTGAACTTCTTTCATGACTGTCATTCATCAGTATCAAGCTTCTGTGTGACACCCTTCCCCTGTACTAGGAGATGAGATTCAGTAGCCTGAGACTTTCACATGGCACAGAAATATTTCCTGAGCTGGAGCAAGAGTTATCAGTACCTGACATCTGAGACTGCAGAACTGCAGAATTTCAATTTCGTGAGGCAGTACAAAGGAACAAGATTATTGATGTCTTCCTAAAATAAAAGTGTTTTGCCCTGGAACCTGAAGGGAAAAGTAGTTCTGTTTTCTGCTGTATCATTTTAAGGCAAAGTTTGGAATGGGATAGTAAGAGTGATGTGAATACCAAGTTCTTGACTTTTGTAATTAAATTTGTAGGTTTTCTTAAAAAAAAAAAAAAAAACATTTATTTGCAAGGGAGAGAGAAAGAGAGAGAGAATATGCACCATGGCTCTTGTCATTGAAAACAAGCTCCAGGCATATGTGTCAGTGAGTGCATCTGGCTTTATATGGGTACTGGGAAATTGAACCCAAGCCATGTAAAGCTTTACAAGCAAGTGCCTTAGCCACAAAGCTATCTCTCCAGCCTTTAGATTTTCTTAAAAAGTCTATTTGCTATTTGCCTTCTAGACTATCTCAGGTGTCTTTCAGTAGTTTAAAAAATATTTTTTCACAAGTTTCACTGAAAAGTAAGTGATTGGAAATTTTCATACTGCCATGCCACTAACTGATATTTCTAATTATGTTTTTACATTTCCTAAATTGCATTTAATAAGACTTCTATTAAGAAAAACGGAACCGTGGACACTGCAAGCCTTATAATTGGCCAGCCAGCCCAAATGAGCCAATGGGTTCAATAGTGGCAGGTCTGTCATGGTGGAAACCAACTGACCTCCAATTGGACTGGAGGCCTGCTCCATGGGGGGAAACACATCCCTGATACTGAAAACTTAAAACAGGGGTAGTCATGAGCCCTAGGGGTGTAACATCTGCTGATGTCTGGAAAAATGTATATACTATGCTTATCAAACTGCCCAGTAAGCACTTCTCTTAATATTTATACCCTTATATTAATGCTACTCTCACTTTGGGTAGAGAATCTTCTCTTTTCAAATGGCAGTGACTTTTGGACGACTCAGAAGGTATCATAGTGCTGGAAAGTAGTGACTGGAGTACTGAGTAACATCTCGATCACACCTTCCAAGGCTCGGGGTCTAATGTGGAAGAGGTGGTGGAAAGAATGTAAGAGCCAAAGGAAGGGTAGGACTCCATACAACGTGCTTCCTCCAGACATAAAATGGCCTAGATATCCATGACCTCATAGTGTGTGACACTACCTACACAAGACCATCATAAGAGGAGAAAAAGACCATGATATAAAAATAAGAGAGAGGCTGATTGAGATGGGGAGGGGATATGATGGAGAATGGACTTTTAAAGGGGAAAGTTGGGGGGAGGGTATTACCATGGGATACTTTTTATGATCATGGAAGATGTTTATAAAAATAAAATAAAATAAATAAATGACATTTCAGAAAGAAAGAAAAAGGAAAGATGGAGGGAAGTCTAATCAAAATCTAAGAGGTTATAAGTAAGTCATATGGAAACCTACTTTTTTGGACAACTGAACTCTCAGTAGCCATAGATTGTTACTAGAAAATTTTCAGTGCCAGGGATGGGATACCTTCCAGAGAGTTGTTGGCCAGGGAGGTTCCTGATGCCCCCAGAATATTACAGGCCATTGCCAAGGCCCTTAGTTTTCTATCAGGAATAGATGGTAAGACCCTATTGCTGAAGACTCCACATACTTAGGCTTCAAGGTCACTGAGAAATACTGCTGGAGCTGAGCTGAAAACCTCCTTCATGTAGACCAGCTGACAGAATGCTGCAAAAAGCCATGCTGCATGCAGTTCCATGGGAGAGAAAGAAATCACCAGTGAAGATACCCAATAGTGAACACTGCAAGCCTTGTATTTGGCCAGCCAGTCCAAATGAGCCAATGGGTGCAATAGTGGCATACCTGTTATGGGGGACACCAACCACCCTCTAATTAGACTGGAGGGCTTACTGCATTGGAGGGAATACATCCCTAATACTAAAACCTACAACAGGGGTAGTCATGAGTGCAAGGGGTGTAACGTCTGCTGGTGTCTGACTAAATGTATATACTATGCTCACCAAACTGCCCAGTAAGCACTTCTCTTAATGTTCATACCCATATATTAATTCTGCTCTCACCTTTGTTTAGAGAACCTTCTATTTTAAGATGGCAGTGACCTTGGGATGACTCAGAAAGCACCATGGTACTGAGAAGAAGTAACAGAGGAGTACTCAGCATTGTAATATCTCAATCATACCTTTCATGGCTCAGGGTCCATTGCAGAAGAGGTGGTAGATAGAATGTAAGAGCCAAAGGAAGGCCAGGACTCCTTACAATGTGCTTCTCCAGACACAAAATGGCCTGGATATCCATGACTTCATAGTGTGTAACACTACCTACACAAGACTATCATAATAGGAGGAAAAGATCATGACATCAAAATAAAAGAGAGACTAGGGCTGGAGAGATGGCTTAGCAGTTTAAGCACTTGCCTGTGAAGCCTAAGGACCCTTGTTCGAGGCTCGATCCCCCAGGACCCACGTTTGCCAGATGCGCAAGGGGGCACACGCATCTGGAGTTCGTTTGCAGTGGCTGGAGGCCCTTGCACGCCCATTATCTCTCTGTGTCTCTTTCTCTAAGTCTGTCATTCTCAAATAAATAAATAAAAAATAAACAAAAAATTTTTAATTTTTTTTAAAGAGACTAATTGAAAGGGGGAGGGGATATGATGGAAAGTTGATTTCAAAGGGGAAAGGGGAGGGAGTGAGGGAATTACCATGGGATAAAATTTACAGTTATGGAAGTTGTCAATAAAAAAATAATAACCAATAAATAAATAAAGGCATGTGCCACACAAAAAGACTTCTCTTAAGAAAACTAAAACATCCTAATATCCACAATGAGCTGTTGATCAGAGAGACCTACAAAGCTTTCCAAAAGAAGGCAGAATTTTGTCAGAGTATTTTATGATCCACCAAAGGTAAGTGGTAAGACCCTAATGCCAACAATACCATATACTGTTGGTATGGAACATGAAGTGACTTGGCTGGAATCTGGAAGAGAGTTAACCCCCAGACAGTTATCTCATCTAGTGCCAGAAGTTGCTACATGAGTGACTGGGGGGAAAATGACCAACATCTCTCCAAGCATCTCATGGTCTAAGCTACTCAGCAGCAAACAACCTGACATGATGCTCACACAAGTGCAATAGTGGCACATAGCCATGGTATGTAACCAACTGCTCTTGACTTGGCTAACAGATCTGCTCAGTGGAATAGAACCCATAGCTGGTTCCGGGAAAAAATTCAGAACCATATCCAAAAAATGAGCCTGTGCTCCATTATCAAGCTCCCACCAATCATGGAGTACACCTATTAAATTCTCTCTAAAACATTTATCTGGTGCTAATTTCATTCTCCATTGGAGAATCTGCTTCTCTTTTACAGATAAATGCAGGCCCTGAGGAGAAAATCATCCCATCACACCTCAACAGGACCCCTGCTGAAAGCATAGAGTGATTGGGGAAATGAGCAAGAGTGCTGCTTTCTTGGTGAACCTGGTACCAGCACAAGGGTGAAGGAGATAGACACAGAGAACACTCAACTCCTACAAAACCAGAGATCCGGAGACACAGAGGCTCCCAAGACTCATCACTGAAGTAGACCTAAAATGAACGCTCAGGGAAATTTGCAAAAGTGGGCATGGAAAGATTGTTAGAGCCACAGTTGGGTAATTATGCACAGAGACATTGCCTCTTATCCATAACTGATGGCTAATCTCACAATGCATGACCCACATTCCCCAACAAGGAAGATCCCTGCAGAGAGGGAAAGACAGGGAGGAAGCTAATGATGGTACCAATATGGCTACATACACACTGTGTACATAACTAATAATAATAAATAAAGTAAAATAAAAAAGAAGACTGAAACATCCTAGTGCAAGCAGGTCACGTGGGGTATTTGCTTTCATCTAAGATATCTTAGCTATAAAAATACAGGGCTTATTATACTTGTGAGAATCTGGAGCTTAAAGAAGTGCCTGAAAGATTAGGAAGGGGGCTAGAGATAGCTTATCAATTAAGGTGCTTGCTTGAGAAGCTTAGGGATCTAGGTTTAATTCCCCACAACCCACATAAGCCAGATGCACAAGGCAAAGCATGTAAACAAGGTCACACATGCGCACAAGATGACACACACATCTGGAGTTCAATTGCTGTGCCTATAGCCCTGGCGTGCCAATTCTCAATCTCTCTATCTAACCCCCCCTCATAACAAAAAAAAAAAAAAAAAAAAGATTAGGGAGCCAGGCGTGGTGGCACATGCCTTTAATCCCAGCATTGGGGAGGCAGAGGTAGGAAGATCACCATGAGTTTGAGGCTACCCTGAGACTACAGAATGAATTCCAGATCAGCCTCAGCCTGCACTACAGTGAAACCCTACCTTGGAAATCTGGAAAAAAAAAAAAAAAGATTAGGAAGATATATCAAGATATCAAGAACAAGCAAGAAAGTTCAAAGGACAGAACAAGGAGATCCTTAGAAGTTCACTGGCCAATTTCAGACTTGCATAGACAAAAACAAAACAACAGCACAAAAAAAAAGGGACCTGGCCCAAACCACTCAGGAAACACATTTCTTACTGAGGTAGAACAAGAACACAACTAGCCTAATAGGGAGTGGTGTGTACAAGCTTTAACAACACATCTAGGTATAAATCTTGGCAAATTTATGCTCCTATACCACATATTTCTCCTCTGTAACATGGGGCTAACGATGCCCTCCTAATAGTATTGAGACCTTAGGAGACTTATTTAAGTAATATAGTAATTCTTCATTAGAATCACCTATTCTGACATTAAAATCCATCTGTAAATGCATCCATCCACCACTGCAACAAAAACCAAACCTCAGGAGCTTGCCTAATTATTTCCAGTAATCTGGATCTGAGGTTACTATGCTTAAATGCATTTATATCCAAACATGGTATAATGCAGATTTTCATTCCTTATTAACCCTCCAAATCCTGTGAGCCTTACATCTCTAATTAAGATGAATCTTAGAAAAGTCCTCAGGGGTTTTTCTTAGCTTCCCTTTCTTCCTCTTACCTCTCTTGATAATCATAGTAAATTACCACTGATCAGCAGCCCTATAGATTGATTAGTTTTTCCAAGAAATTTCATGCTGGAGGTGAGGACTGGCCATCAAAGGGAGCCCTAGTCCAGAGGAGAAACTTGTCACCCAGAAAAATAAATAAATATAAATACACACACACACATACATACATATTTCATAGTTCTACTACCTCATCTCACAGCTAAATTAATATGTACCTATTTCCTGGTTTCATCTTTTCAATAACCTGTAATATTGCCATAGACAAGCTAGGGGAGACTGAATTTTTCTCTGCCCAGTTATGGTTAAAAGTATAAATGAAACCTTTTCTTTCTATCAAATTCTACCTTCTGATTTTTCTTTTCTTGGAGGGGGGCAGGTATCAACAACTTAAGTGCTGGTAAGCTTACTATTTCCATCTAAAGACACTGTGAAACATATAGGCCAAGGCACAGAATGATATCTATCCACAACACAAAGTACTAGATATTTCTAGGTCATATTCTTCCGTTACAAGCAAAGGTAAGTACAGATATAATCAGGTAGCCAAATTGATGTGCTGCATTTTGATGTTTACAATAAATTAGAAGTGACTTATTAGAATTCAGGCAGTCAAGAGAAAATTAACATGCTCTATTTTCTGTTCCCATTGTTTGATTTTACAAGAATTATGGATAGAAGAACTTAATAAGGTTATCTATTGGAAACAGACTACTCTTCCTTGGATTAGAAGCAGGTCAAGTCAATACAAGAAAAGGTGGCATGGTGAAATCAATATAGATGCCATGAAACAAATGCAATTTAAGCTGACATTTTTTTAATCTATTGCAGTATCTCATTACTTGAAAATTAAGACAGCAATCACAAGTCCTTAAATTATTTGGTACTCTTCCCAAATAACGCTATATAATGTAACACAATTGTTATGGAACTCAGCAGTTCAAGTTTAATTTACTGTATCTGTTCAAACCCTGACAAGCCACCTCCCCTATCCCAGTCTTTAACTCTGAGGAAAAAACAATTCAAGTCATTATAAGGATTCTGAAGTATAGTATGCAAAAGTTAAAGTAGAAGGTGGTTTCTTTTTGATATACTTATTTGCTTTGTATAATTTTGACCTGAGAATTTTTTAAATATGATATATGAGTGACATTAAATAATGAGAAAAAAGTCAGCAGCAGCTCCACAAAAACAAACAAACAAACAAAAAAACTTTAATTAAATTCATGGAGCTAGTAAGTTCCTAAATGTGGTCATTGACTGAAAACAGTATCTGAAACTCACTTGATCTTACATTAGAACAAAAAGATTCAAGTATGCACTGGCAAAGGTGCATATAGTATTAGAGGTAGCAATTGCTGAAACATTTAGTATGTCATACCATAAAGCACTGCTTCACGCAGAATTAATCTTCACAATAAGAATAAATTCTCGAGGTATAGAGATGGCTTAGCAGTTAAGGCATTTGCTTGTGAAGCCTAAGGACCCCGGTTCAATTCCCTAGTACCCACATAAATCAGGTGACAAGGTGGGGCATGCATCTGGAGTTCATATGCAGTGGCTAGAGGCCCTGACACATCCATTATCTCTATCTGCCTCTTTTTCTCTCCCACTCTCTCAATTAAGTAAATAAATAAAATGTAAAAAAAAAGAAATTATCAGCCAGGTATATGGAACACACCTTTAATCCCAGCACTCAGAAGGCACAGGTGGGAGGATCACTGTGAGTATGAGACCAGCCTAAGACTACAGAGTGAGTTCCAGGTCAGCCTGGGCTGGAATGATACCCTACCTTGAAAAAAAAATTAAAGAAAGAATAAAGTCTATATTTTCTACACTTTTCTTGGGTGTCTACTCTTACACAAGTTTTTACCAAGATATGCACTTTAAAAGAGTTGACAGAGTATTTCTGATGACAGAAACTACAGTTGAGGGGTAACTTTTATAAATTATAAAGCTCTTATACAATTATACAATTGTATACAATTATATAATTATAATGCTTGGTACATAATAAGTTTTCAGTAAGTATAGATTAAATAATAAAGTGAATAATTCCAGGAAGGAATAGTCTAGATTCCCTACAACCATTTCTATCACAAGTACAAAGATTGTGGACTACATACTCTTGCTAGTAAATATCTTCTATGGAGATAACCAAACACACCCAGAGCAAGAATATGACTCATTATTTCCAATTTCAGGTCAAACAATTAGAAGCAAAGAGATACCCCATGGTAATTCCATCCTTCCCCCAACTTTCCCCTTTGAACCTCCACTCTCCATCATATCCCCTCCCCCTCTCAATCAGTCTCTCTTTTATTTTGGTGTCATCATCTTTTCCTCCTATTATGATGGTATTGTGTTTACCATTATGTAACTTGTTAATACTGTTATCTACCACAACTATTGTGTGGCCTTAGTAACTACTTTTTTAAAAAATATATTTTTTTTTTGTTTTTTGAGGTAGGGTCTCACTGTAGCTCAGGCTGACCTGGAATTCACTATGTAGTGTCAGGGTGGCCTCGAACTCATGGTGATCCTCCTACCTCTGCCTCCTGAGTGCTGGGATTTAAGGCTTGCACCACCACACCCGACTATTTTTATTATTTGACAGTGAAAGACAGAGGGAGGGAAGGAGGGAAGGGAGAAAGAGATAGAGAGATAGAGAGAGAGAGAGAGACAATGGGTGTGCCAGGACCTCCAGCCACTGCAAACAAACTCCAGACACATGTGCCCCCTTGTGCATCTGGCAAACATGGGTCCTGGGGAACCGAACCAGGGTCCTTTGACTTTGCAGACAAATGCCTTAACTGCTAAACCATCCCTCCAGCCGCAATAACTACTTTTGTCACAACAAGTAACCACGTATTAAATAAAAATAAACATCCATTTTCCAAAATTAAATGTGCTTGGTAATTTTGAGGTTAAACTGTCAAGAGCATATTTCCTGCTCCATAAGGTCAGACTAGACCAAATTAACTGTGTTTTATATGCAAGATTAAGTCTAGTTGATAAATTAAAGCTTAACATATGGAAACAATTCAGAACTCCCAGCACTTGATTATTGATTTTAAATTAACAATACACAAGAATAACAAATCTTGCTTTAAAATGTCCATTGTACAATTTGGGATATAAATTCAATTTTAAAATGATATTGTAATATTTGGCAAAAATCCAAATTAGAAAATAAATGCTGTATGACAGTTCTCAAATTACTTGATAGAATAAACAAAGTACTTAATATAAATTAACATTTCTACATAAATTGTAGAGTTGCAATAAGACACAAAAATATCTATAAGAATGAATAAATTACCCACCCAGTAATAATACTAACCTAAATCAAACAATTTGAAATGTTTTTATTTCTACAAAGATGCTGATCAGGAAAGTTATAAATTCAACCTTTACAAATTAATAGAGGGATACTAGCAACATACAAGTATTTTTTTTTAAGTTCTCAGTATATAAATAACAACATGTTTATAACTGCCAAAATGACCTGCTAGATGTTTATACTCCGCATGTGAGATTAAAATGAAACTTAATTAAACCAACTGCCTCAAATAGCTAAGGTAAAGTTACTAAAATGTTATATAAAAGGGAAAGAAAAAGAAAAATGTTCCCTCATAACTTTGGGAATAAATTTTACCATGAATATTTCATTTTATTTAAAGTTAAAATTAGGTGGAATAGCGCTGGAGAGATGGCTTAATGGTTAAGTGCTTGCCTGTGAAGCCTAAGACCCCGGTTCGAGGCTCAATTCCCCAGGACCCACGTTAGCCAGATGCACAAGGGGGCACATGCGTCTGGAGTTTGTTTGCAGTGGCTGGAGGTCCTGGTGCACCCATTTACACACTCTCTCTCCCTCTCTGTCTGTCACTCTCAAATAAATAAATATAAATGAACAAAAAATTAAAAAAAAATTAGGTGGAATAGGAGCCACACCAAACCAGCCTAGTGAGGGAAGTAAGCAGAAAAACAGCAAAATGAACTCTTCAACCAAAAAGGGAGAAGATGTAGAACTTATTATCATCTATGGCAGAGAAAAACAAAAGACTAACATCTTCCAGAGATGAGGAAACCAGCCAGAAGCCTGCTAAGGTACCAGTGAATTGTGTCCCTGTGCCTGCCCACCTGGCAGAGACCTTCAGGGGCAGAAACTAGGTGGAGGGATTTCTCCACTCATACCAGCAGCCTCCTAAAGTCAAGAAACCTGAAGGTGAAAACAGTAGGGACCCGCTAAGCCACTGCTGAAGGAGAACACAAACAGGACCAGCTGAGCAGCTAAGGTACAACTCCAGGCATCCTGCACTGTCTGTCACCCCCAACCATCATTGCATCAGTGAACCACTGGAGAACTCATTAAGGCCCCAAACACAGACCATCCAGCACAGCTAATCAGAACACCAGATCCACAGCTGAACACAGAGGGATAGAGATGGGCACCCAGCATTGTTGAGATTAGAAGCCACTGGAAATGCTAATATCTCTTTTCATGTCAGGGCAGGTTATGAGTTACATATGCTTAGATGGCTTTACCATTGTCAAATATGCTGTATTTTAAGCTTTACTGTTATTGCCTATGGCATTTCCTGATTCATATGGCTTTTGTCTTTTAATTCTGTTATTATGGGGGGCAGTATATAACTCAATCCCAGGTTAAACTGGAACCCATTTCAGACCAGAAATCTCAATCTCCCAATTGACAGGATTAAGGGTATGGGGCAACACACACCCTTAGGGACTTCTGATTTATCAGATTATGTTTGTTTTAATCCCATTTTGCATAAATACTCTGTGCTCATTTGAATTGAATGTGTATAGTGCTTTGCTGAATTTTAGAATTTTCTAGTAAATTGCTCCACCCAATCTACTACAATACTTAAATAGCAGGCAAACTCAACAACTAGGGTCACTTTTGCTGTTCTCTTGGAGTATAAGAGCTACATTTGACATCTTAAACTCCTACCCTGAAGGTATATAAAGATGGATTTACACGGCTAAGAACACTGCCTACCCAAACTGCTAGAGGAAAAAGTAGGGGAAACCATTCAAAAGCATGTGGATCAATGGAACAGAATACAGGATCTAGATTTAAGTTCTGGTAGCTACAGCCACCTGATCGTTGACAAAAATGCCAAAAATACTCATTGGAAAAGACAGCTTCTTCAACAAATGGTGCTGGCAAAACTGGTTATCTACATGTAGAAGGATGAAAGTATATCCTTCTTTCTCTCCATACCCAAGAATTAAGTCCAAATGGATCAGGGACGTTAATATCAGACCCCAAACTCTGAAACTGCTAGAAGAAAAAATAGGATAAACCCTTCAACATACTGGCATAGACAATGAATTTCTAAATATGACACCAGTTGCTCAGGAAATAAAACCACTAATCAACTGCCGGGACCACATGAAATTACAAAGCTTTTGTACAGCAAAGGAAACTGAATAGAGCAAAGAGACAACCTACAGAATGGGAGAAAATCTTTTCCAGCTATACATCTGACAGAGGATTAATATTGATGATATGCAAAGAACTCAAAAATGGTCTATATCTTTGACCATCAGAGAAATGCAAATTAAAACTACTTTGAGATTCTATCCCACTCTGGTCAGAATGCTATCTTCAAGAAAACAAAGGAGGTCTGGCATGGTGGCACATGCTTTTAATCCCAGCACTCAGAAGGCAGAGGTAGGAGGATCAACATAAGTTTGAGGATACCCTGAGACTACATAGTGAATTCCTGGTGTCAGCCTGGAGTGGGGTGAAACCCTACCTCAAAAAAAAAGGAAGGAAGGAAGGAAGGAAGGGAGGAAGGGATGGAGGGAAGAAAGAGAGAGAGAGGGAGGGAGAGAGAGAGAGAGAAAGAGAGAGAGGCAAGCAAACAACAATAAATGCTGGTGACAATGTGGAAAAAGAGGAACCCTT
>NC_059125.1:81027861-81030361 GCF_020740685.1 Jaculus jaculus
TGTACACTTCTTACATCTCAGCTCACACTTATAAGTGATAATTTGGTAGATATTATGTTTAGATCTGGGAAATGGGGAACAATTGGAAAGTATACAAAGAAGATAATTCCACAGGTCCACCAAATAAAGTGTTAATACAAGGATATTTAATTTTGTACTCCTACCCTATTCACACTCACCCTACACTACTTCAATAACTGTCTGACATTAACTTTGCTAGAAGTTGCTAGAGCACTAGGACTTGTACTGTGCATGGCATCTTCTGCTCAGGCAGGTGTGACCTGGGCTTCTTCTACTTCAGCTTTCACAGATTGAGAGTACTACATGGACAGTATCTGAGACCATCCCTTTTGATATTCAGCAAAAGCCTCAAGAATTCAACCTGTTTGTTTGCAGTGTTGGCTGTTGACCCCCAAAAGAACTAACAGTAGCCAGGATTACTTTGAGGTACCTCCCGATACACCAGGTACCCTTTCTGCACAAAATCTTCATTGATGATTTTCCAATAATTTCCAAATATGAAACAATATCTATCAGCAAACACCACTATGCAATGCAACATACTCCACATTTCATCTTCCCTCACACAACCATCCCCCTTGAAGATTATGCACAGGACCATCAGCAAGTGGCCTGTTTGTGTGCCCTAGATGTCAGTCAGCATCCCATTCCACATAAGATCCAGGTGTGGACAAGAACATAGCACTGACCATACAGGTCCACTTCCTTCACCTCAAAGCCAAAGATCAGCAGCAAGCACTGAAAAGATGCTGGAAAGAAGATTACACGGTAGCAAGCATGGTACTTTCTAATGACTCATTTCAGTATTTCTCCCTTGGAGGTAAGATCTCTCATTCTGTACTTGAGGAGCATGAACTGCACTATCACCTTGACTCTCAACTCATGCAGGACACTCTTAGATCCAAGAACTTAACAAAATTTCACGCCCCTCCCCAAGTCCTCAGATATTGATGAGAAGTCGTGGGGAGGGTCAATCCCAACACTTCAGGAGGCAATTATCATGGGTCTCACGCAAGCTTACAAGTCTCTTAATGAGCCCTGGCTGTGGGGCCAAAGTGGAGTCAGGATTCTGTCACTCACAAACACTTCCTCCATGTATCTCTATGATCCTTAACTTATGAAAATTGCTTCTCTGAAAACACACTGGAAGTGTGAAGGGATGGAAATGTGGTCTTTACCCTTGGGCCACACTCTAGGTGCCAGGTTTTTATAGGGTGCACCATTTTTATCTGGGTACTGTCAATTTGGAGCAGGGTTTCAACAGTCCACCCTTGGCACTCACTATTATTCCGAAGGACCCTCTACAGTCCAGGAGACTCTTAAAATCAGGCTTATTCCACCGAGTTCCTGGATGTTAGATGTTGAAGAAGTATGGGGGGCCAAGGGATGAAATCATACCTCAAAAGGGGCCCTACTGAAATTAAGGACAACTGGCGAAAAAAGCAAGGGTGATGTTTTCCTGATGAGCCGGATACCAGCA
Source organism: Jaculus jaculus (assembly GCF_020740685.1). Taxonomy (NCBI): domain Eukaryota; kingdom Metazoa; phylum Chordata; class Mammalia; order Rodentia; family Dipodidae; genus Jaculus; species Jaculus jaculus. The sequence continues at coordinate 81,029,363 of NC_059125.1, forward strand.
CAAAGGGGAAGGAGACCAACACAGAGAAAAATCAACTCCTAACAAATCAGAGAGCCAGATCCTCAGAGGCCCCCAACACCTCAGCACTGAAGCAGACCAAAAATGAACATGGCTCAACATGGCTCAGGGAAATTTTGTGGAAGAGGGGGCGGAAAGAATGTCAGAGCCACATGTTGGGTCATGATATGCAGAGACATTTATTGTACCAATAACTGTGGGTTAACTCCACAATGCACGACCCATTTACATCAACAAGGAGGGTCCAATGGGAGGGGGTAGATCATAGATGAGCCTAAACAATGGTACCAAACTGCCTGTATTTGCTGAAAAGAAAACTAATAAATTAAATTAATAAAAAACCCCAAAACAATAAATAAATAAATAAATAAATAAAAGAAATACTAAGGGGAAAGAAGGGATTTGTTAGAGGGGGGATTTGGATAAATAAAAATGGGGGTGGTTAGAAAGAATTATGATCATGCTGCAATTTCTATATTTATGGAAGTTTTCAATTAAAAATTTAAAAAGAATACAGAAACTTATCACATCCACCAATAATAAGCCTATTGGTACTTCATATTTCCCTACTTAATATTATAATGTTTATCCTAAGATAATTAATTAATGACTATTCCCCAGATGTCTGTACATATATATCTTCTTTTTCTAGAGACAAGGTTACATGTAGCTTAACCTGTACTTAAACATATTATGTGGCAGAGGCTAGCATTGAACTTTCAGTCCTCCTGTCTCCATCTCCCAAGTGGAGAGATTATAGGTATATTTCACTAGGCCAGGCTCATATGTATGTTCTTTAAATAAATTGTGAACTACATGTAAGGGATTGTGTTTTGTAATTTGTCCTGCTAATTAATACAATTTTTTTTTGAAAAGTACGACATAATCAAATAAATTAGTCATGATCATGCATTTATTTACTCTTGAGTGAATTCTTTAAAAAGGGACATCACACTGCTTTACATATTGTATCTCAGCAGT